>NC_142209.1:9775471-9933110 GCF_049639895.1 Pseudopodoces humilis
AGTCAAACTGAATTTCCTGGGAGTGCCAGGGTTGGCTGAGCCAGCCTGGTGCTGTGGCTGTGCTGAGATCTCTCTGGATAAGAGCTGGGAAGTGCTTGAGTCCCTTAACAGCACAAAGCCAGATCTCTGATTTGTTTGCTTGTAAAATTTCCCCTTCAAATAGAAAAAGTTCAGAGCATTCAGGGGAGTTAAAAAATCTTTCAGTGATTGTAAATACAGAAAGAAATGAAAGATAATATTAGACTCAGAGATGTCTCATATTTTCTTTTTTTCTTTCTTTCTTCGACTATATTATAAACTTCAGTAAAACTGCGATTAGCCCTGGCTGTTTGCATATTTTGATAGCTATAGATAGATACTTTGTTATTGATTTGTAAGCTTAAAACATTAAATAAATGAGCTGAAAATGGGGTATTTATTTTACTATTCCCTATTATGCATTTATACTTGGTAAACTGGAAAGCTATCTGGGTTTTTTTACTTGTATTTTTAGAAAAGTGGTCCTCCCAGGACTTGTAGAAATTAACTTTTTGGTTAACTTTCAATTTTAAATTGAAGTAGTTCTAGACAATCCGACAGAAATTTTGATAGGGATGTAATTACCTTTAGTTCTTTCCTTCTTGTATAAGGTTAAATCTTACTCTCATTTAGATTAAAGATGTAAATACCTTCATATGAAAACAAACCATATTGATTTTGGGGGTTGGAGGTTTTTGGGTTTTTTTACATATAGGAAAGAAATTATATGGGGAAGGTTTAAAAATCCCTGGTTGAATAGATGCTTCACAATTAACAGCCGTGATTTTGCCTATGAACAGTGGCTAGAAATCTGCATTGTGATTGTTGGTTATTAGAATAATTTTTGCTCAATCATCTGTTTACTTTTATTGTCTTATATGCAGTTATTTTCATTAGAATCTACAATTAATGAGTTTGCTGGGTTGAAATTACTTGGTCTTTGGAAATATTTCATAATTACAAATATTCATTTATCTGTTCTCCTATCTTTGGCATGTTCAGCTTAAAAATGTTCCTTATTATTTGTTGATGAATAATATTCAGATTTGTTTGGGTCAACAATGTTGACTTAGACCCACTGCCGTTTTCAAAAATATGACTATTAATTTTTTGCTGCTGGAGTCCATTTCTGGAGGGAGACCTTGCTCATTAGCTGATGGGAAATGGCATAGTTACGTTGAAAACAATTTTCACTAATTGATTATCTGGCTGATTCAATTTCCAGTCCTGGCTCCCACTTGGACCAGATGCAATATTATCTCTCAAGAAAACTTATGGTTAAATTTTACTGAAATGATATCCCTATTAAATTTCTATTTGTGCAACAGACTTAGTATTTATCTACCTATCTTGTTAAAATCTAAAATAAATTGGGGCAATCCCATCCTACATTCAGGGAAGTGTCCTATTTTTGGTCTCCATGCCAACTCTCTGGAGAAGTGTCTACTATTTTGTACCTTCATTATGAGTACATTCTCTTGTTACAGATAATAAATCTGCTCTCCTTTCTATTGCCCTAGTCTATTCATTTAAAAATTGTTTCATTTTTACTACACTAATGTTATTCTCACCACCTTGGCAACCCTGGGATAATGGCATAAATCAGTGAATTATTATTTTTGTTTAAGGCATTTCTAATTTTTAATTAAAAAGAAAAGTCAGACTCTTGCTGATCACCTACAGGATTGTGACTCTCCATGGTTACCTGTCACTCAAAGAGATCTAGCTCTGAGGAATGCTAATTAGCACTGTTAAAGCACTGGTAATTGAACTGTGGAGACAGCCTGCAGAAGGAGGCTGTTTGCATTCAGCACTGTTTTGCCATTTAAATGGACAAGTACAGTCATGAAGGTACGGTGGATAAAAGCAAAAAAAAGCACTCAGGCTGTAATTTTTCATTTTGACTTCAAAGTTGTTTACCAAAGTGTTTCCTAGAAACGAGTGCCCGCACCAAAAAAGTGTCAGGCGTAGCAACTTCGCTGACAACCTACGCCTAAAAAAGTGCACAATGCCCTTCATCTGCAGCTTCCCTTCGTGCCTGGAGCAGCTGCTTGGAGCACTGGAGCTCATGATGCTGCCTGGGATGACCCACTCTGCTCCCCACTCTGTGCTGGGCTTCTAGGCAAGAGATTAAAAATTAAGGAGGCACCAAATTGAAAAGAGGCCGTAGAAAAACCCTGACGGAAATTAGTGTTCCCACTGTGGTTGATGACTTTTCCAGATATTTATTTGATTCCCCGTGCTGTGATATCCACGTGTCCTGGAGTAAAGGCACCTTCTGTCATACTCTTTACAGGATTTTTAGAGGCTTGCTGAGGTGAGG
The DNA here is from genome assembly GCF_049639895.1 of Pseudopodoces humilis. Classification (NCBI taxonomy): domain Eukaryota; kingdom Metazoa; phylum Chordata; class Aves; order Passeriformes; family Paridae; genus Pseudopodoces; species Pseudopodoces humilis. Next base: position 9,777,813 of record NC_142209.1, read on the forward strand.
CAGAATGTCTCTTAGCACAGTAGAAATGAAAATCAAGAGCAGGCTGATTGACTGACATCTTCAGATGGGCTTTGTTTTTGTCTGAAGGTAAATACTCAGCATCTCCTGACTATCTGATACTTTTAAGAAAAGCACCCCAAAAGTAAGGTAGCCATGTCATGCTGATCTTTGTCATCTCTTTGCTTGTGTGATCTCCGCTTCTTTTTCTGTTTTACAACTTAATGTCTCAAAGTTTTCCCCATGCCTTCAAAGACTTGTATGATTTTAGTTTAGCAAATATGAACAACCTCATTCAAAAGGTATATGAATAGATAGGAAAATATGAAAGCTTCAAAATATGAAACTGTACAGTGCAACACTTACATGAGTCATACATTTAGATGCTTTGGGAATACTTATTTTAAAATGTGTCATTCTGCTAATAGAATCATAGAATATCCTGAGTTGGAAGGGATTCTACATGGACCATCAAAGTCCAGCTCCTGGCCCTGCAGAAGGCAACCCCAAGAGTCACATCACATGCCTGAAAGCGCAGTCCACATGGATGAAATTGAATTTTTTCTGTTTGTCAGGTAAGGGTGTGCACATTTTAGTACCTGCAAAACCATGAACTGTTCATTTGATTATGTGAAGTGAGTATTTGCAGCATATGACAGTTACACTTTATTAAGCTGTGAATATTTGAGAGAGATACTAACTTAAGAATTTCAAGATACTTTTGAATCAAAAAGCAAAGATATGATAATGCAGAAAGTTTCCAGGTGTTATCACCACTGATGACTTAAATTTGAAATCCCTTTTTTCTTGAGTGGAAGACCTCATCTATTCTCAATGGATGAAACTGACTTCTCAGTGAGTCTGGGATTTCATGGAGACACTTCAGTGTGTGAAACTGTTCAGTGGGTAGCATGCAAATGCTACCTTTATGTATCCCCACCTTTGCTTTTATTGATTAAAAACTGTTCCTGTGTGAGATGTTTCTAGTGTTTTTCATTTTAGCTGCTTTGTGGAAAACAGTGTAGATGCACATTTTCCATGTTTTGAGGAAACAATTGTTTCGTTGATATTTTCATGCTTTGTTGATACTGATTTTTTTATATTTTCATGTTCATGTGCTAGTACATTCACCATGTTTTTTTTTCTCACAGGTGTTTTACAGGACACATCATCTCTTTTAGCTGCTAACCATGGCCTGTGCCAGCTGGGTGGAGAAGGACACACATACCTTCTCACACGATTTACACTTTGCTATTCAAAAATACTAGGGGAAAAAATTCACATCCCCAGGTGTTCTCAGGAGTATAATGGTACATCACTGGCTTTTAATCTGAATCATCTCAGGCTGTTGCCTTGGGAGCACTGTCTTTTTTCACTTATTTGCAGTTGGGCTGTAAAGGGGTACTGTATTCCTCTCATTTATGTTGTTATCTGCTTAGAAGTTTCTCATAACTTTTGTCTCTGAAACACTTCTTCCATGCCAGGACCCCTTGAAACGAGGGCAGGGTGCAGTGTGTGTTCAGTACAGGGCACTCTATAGGGTCCAGACCCAAAGTGAGGGGTACAGAGCAGCCGAACTCTTGACTGGTCATTTTGCAGCATGGCATGGTTCGCCCAGTGGCGATGCCAGGAATTCCTCAGGGGACTGTGGAGCTTTGCTGCTTCTCACGGTGACTGGGCACTTGCTGAAGCCTCTGGCAGCTCTGCCCACATCCCTGTGTGCTGGCAGGCACCTGAAAATCAGAAGGAAGATTGCCCCTCGCTCCCACCTGTTAGTTATGCAAGCAGAGAAAATCAGTCTCAGAAAAGAATTCTCTGACTTAGCTACCCCAAAGAATGGCTGAAGTAATTTTGATGGTCCAGGCATCCAGACCTCAAATACATGACATTATCTATCCCCTAATTTTGAAAGCCTCCTAGTTAGGGCACAGATTGGTGCCTATGAAGACCATATAGAGCCTTTACTGGGAATAGGGGGCCGTGGCTGACAAAGACATGAGCGATGCTGTATCAGGGTCTCCAGAGACACATGGGATCCTGTAAGCCAGTGCTTGGCTCGCAGGTGCTGCTGTCTCTGCAGCCCATCATGGTCTGGAACAGTAGCACAGCTCTTGGGTTGTAGTGAGGTGTGGTTTTTGAGACTAGACCAACACTGACATATCAGCAAATAGACTTTAAAGTCATTTCAATCAGATAGTGACCTACTGCATGTGCCACTCATCTAGCAGGGTGAACTAATGTAGAAAAACCTATTTTTGGAGATCTGTGATGGCACATGCACGGGTCACTACAGATCACCACATGCATCTCTGCAGCACTGCAGGTAAAATGCTATGATGAAACAAATAACTTCTTCCTCTGGCTTGAAGGTAACAAATGCGGTTTTCTCTTCCTCATCTGTCTCCAGAGAATTACACTGGTTAGACTCACACAAAGAACCTGAGTTTTGAGCTTAGATAGTTTCTAAATTTGCAAACCATTTACAACTGTCAGCATCAGATGCATTGAGCAGAGGAGCCATATTTCTGTGTGTAACATGGAACTGGAGCAATAGATACCTTGTTTTTTTTGGTCAGAGTTAAGAAGAAAAAACATTTGAAATAGGAAAATTAGACAGTGACTATTAAATTGGCATTTTGCCTCTACTGACTTGCTAGAAGAAATATTGGTGCTGCTAACAAACCCAAAGGCAAAAAGAACAGGTGACTTACCTGCTGTCACTCAGCATGTGAAAACCAGAGATGAGACACTCGTTGTCCTAAAATGACGCTCAGTCCATTAGCTCAACCTTCCTGACATGTAGGCTGTTAGCAGAGACAGATAATAGGAGCAAGAAGAAAATCTGATTATTCATTATTTGTATTTGCCTAATCTTTTCCAGAGCAGAAAAGCCTTTCACTACTTAGAACTTGTCTGCGAAGGGATATTTGCTGTTATGATTCTGTCAGTGTAATAATTACATTGCATTCAAAGCAATTTAATTTGAACTGCAGGCAAGTACTTCAGTACTAAGAGTTGCATCAGTGTGACTGTAGCAGGTTAGGGCCCTGTTACAGGCAGGATAATTGCCTCAGTAAATCTCCCCTATGTTGACAGACCACTAGACAAACAGAGTAATACCCATTTCCCATAAGTGGCCACATCTCAGAGCACCGACTTGCCCCCAGTGCCAATGACACCGACAGCTGGATTTTTGAGCAGTGGTTTATGCAGACACCCCTAAATCAGCACGTGTCTGGATTCCACACCATTGGTGGTGCATGGTTGGGTGACTTGTTGAGTGAATAGGGCCAAGGAAATGCACAAGATTTGCTCCACAGGACAAGCCAGTTCAAAGGCTTAGCTGGTTTTGCACTAACAGTGCTTTTCCAGTACGTTTTTACACCAGATGAAAAGTTGCAGTGTGTCCATTTAATTTGAATGCACAGAGGATGCTGGTGGCTGGATCCTTTGCTCCTGTATATAGGCATTACTCCCTTCTTTTTGGTGCCTTTGTATTATGCTGTCACCTGATAACATTTGGTTTACTTCCCTGGCAAAAATCTATAAATGCCTTCTGCTTTTGCAAGTGAACTCTAAGTAACTGTACCAGTTCAAAAACAGCTTAATATTAACACTAAGAAACCTTTCTCTGCTAATCACAAACAAACCTGAGTTTAGTTACATGTATATTTGTATCCTCATCAGCAGAGGTTTTGGAACCAGTGGTGTTTGAGACGAGCTGGACTGAATGTCTGTGCAGGCACCGTTAGCTGCCCAGGTGTCTGTGTCACACCCAGCCAGGCTCCAGAGAGCTGTGTGCCTCAGTGCTGGGCTGGTTATTGCCTGATGTGCCAGCCTGATGGAATTTGTTGTCCTCTTCAAATGGAGTCTGCTCCAGCAGGGAGAAGGAAGGTGCAATATTTAGAGCTGCTGTGTCCCTCAAACTATTGCTTTTTGGGGTGTTCATGGGATGGAATAAGTGTTCCCTGGTGGATGTTTGCTGGAGGCTGATGGGCAGCTGGAGTTTATGATGATGTGCTGGGGGATGCAGCTGCAGCCAGAGTGCTGCTCACAACAGACTGCCCCAGCCCCCTGGGCTTCTGTCCCCTAGGAGCTCCCCTACAGCCTTGTTCCCTACTAAAATCAGCAGATAGAAATGTGTGACTCCAGCAGGTGCTGGCCCAAGCAAAGCCACTCAGTGCTAGAATATTTGCATTTTGTTGTTCTGTGCTGTTAGAGCAGATCTCACATCATTGCCTTTATTACTGAAAAATTTAGCCATTTGATTTGAATATCACATTTCCTCTTCTGATTGTTAAGCCATTCCTAAAATAGACTTGGAAACCAATTTGCAGTTTTGTCCCTGGAGCTCTAACACTGGTTGTGGGACAAAAGGCTTTGTGTCAAAGAGCTATCTACCTCCAGCACAAGGCTCGAAGAAAAATGATAATAAAACACTTTAAGGAATGCATTTCACAGTTTATCCTTGGTGTGAATTGTTTCTTACACTGTGAACTTTTTGGACTGTAGGGCTGAGAATTTTCCTTCAAGTCTGTCCTGGTTTACAACCAATAAAGATCTCAGAGTAGACAAGGCAAAGCTTCTGCTCTTAACTCCAGAGAATGTGGAAATGGAGCTCTAATGAGTCCGTCTGTCCTGTGACAGCTTTCCCAGCAAAACAACAAACTGGCCACGCTCTGGTTGAGGACTGGAAACCCTAAGGGGATACTAATATGGCATGTACTCACTTCCTGATTAACTATACCTGCTGAAAAAGCTTTTTTGTTCTTGGAATCTTATGAATTGCCCCAGTCTGAAGGATTACATTACAGAGCAGTTCATCAGTATGGCATTTCCTGGAACATATTTAAAGAAATATGGTGCAAGTGCATATATTGGCATACAGTCTTCAACCTTCCTGTAAATGAAATATTACCAAACCCAGAAAACAACCCCCACAAAGAAAAAAAGCCCCAAACCATTAAGGGTCTCTGAGGTGTCTAAAACTAGGTGTGGACCAGGTCATAAAGTGCATTTTGTTAGTATGATACCTTCAGCTTTCTTCTGAAATCAGTTTAAATTGCTGTTACACAGCTATATGTCTCTGGGTTAATGCTGACATTAGCTCGATGTTCCATTTGAGGAGTTAGATGCTTCTTTGCAAATAAATACAGAATTTTGGCAGGTTGTTCACAGCTCTATGGTTGCATAGTTTGAAGGTGTCCATGCCTCTCTGGTTGAATTCACTAGAGTCTGGTACAAATCTGAGGGAGAGCTCCTAAAGTTTTGTGACTATATATTCCACCTGGGTACTTTTGGAGGATTGTTGTATAACTAGCAGGTAGATATGAAACTTTCTGAAGCCGGTGGGATTTGTTTCCATCACCTTCTGTGGATGGGTTTGCTACCAAGTGACTTCTTTCCTCTTGTGCCTTGTGCAGCCCTGTAAGAGGAGGTGCAGTAAAGTGAGGGCAGCTGCAGAGGTGAGGGGAATGCGGGTTGAGAAGGGCCTTGGAGGGACTGTGTGTTTTGGAGCACAGAATGCAGACAGAGAACTTTTAAAAAAAAACATTTTCAGACTTAAGTTATAAATCAAAATATGTAAGTAAGCTCTTGAGAGAAGGTTCAGCAAGTAAAAAGCTGTTCACAAAGAAATATCCTTGATAATTTCAAACTGAGGGAACTGAAGAGAGTTGTAGGTTTGGTGTGGTTGGTTATCACCAGAGATAGTGGCTAAATTGGAATACAATCTAATTGATTTATCCTTGTTTTCTTCATGTGAAATATTAATGAAAATTCATGCATACCATGTTTACATTTGTCAGATAAAATTCCCCCAGAATTTCTTAGCTCCACTTCTAAGGGCTGAGCAGCAGTGCTTACAGTGAAAATACAGCTTCAGGCTTGAGAGCAGTCATTGCGGCTCTCTAATATTATAGAAGCTGTCTAAACAACAAGCAGCTGCAGGTACAGGAAAACTGGCAGTATCAGCAGTTAAGGAAGCCATGGAGTGGTGCTGAGGGCACGTCCCTCTCTGCTGAGGTGTGGTGGTGGCAGCAGAGGGGTGCCAGCCTCACGACTCCCTGATGGGAAGCAGCAGCTGTGTGGAGGGACACATGCTCCGGAGCTCTCAAAGATGTGTTTCAGTCACTAGCCTAAACACGGCCTTTCTGGCTCAACAAAATCCCCAGGGATATCTTACTAGTGACACAAATGATGTTAATTTTCCAAAGACATGCCAAAGAGTTTAGTTTTTGCCTTTTGAGCAGCTAGTTTTAAAGGGATTGTATCCAACTTGAAGCTGGGATGAAATTGCATAGAAAACCTGTTTTAGTGAGGAGAAAAGTATAAGGAAAACAGTCCCATATTGATAATGAATGAAGCAAATGTGAATGAATAAAATAAATTATTTAATATTGCTGCTGGTCACGTTCCCCTTGCAATTGAATTGTGCAATATCAGATCCCTGTTTGTCTGAGCAGAGGCAGCAGTTGCTGCTGGTGGATTTCAGGCTGACTCCCAAACCGGTGGTGGCTCCTGTTTTGTAAATTTCTCTTCTGTTTTAAGCAGGCACAGGATGCTGTTTTAGTGAAGATGCTGAGCATGGCATACAGACTCTTTGGCATCAATTGAAGATTATTTTTTGTAGTGGTGGGGGTTAGAGGCCTCATGTTTCAACTAAGACCCCACAGTCTTTGATATCATGGAAACATAAATGTCTTCCTTCCACATGGGCACAGCCCTGTAACCATGGAAAGCATCAGGGGAACCTCCTTGCAAGCTGAGAGGTTTGGCAATGGGACATTGGCAACAGGACTATGACTGTTGTTTGTGGCCTTTCCTGCCCTGATGTCTTGAAAGTAAGTAAATAATGAGGAGGAACAAGAGGATGGATTCATACCTGAATGGATTCATACCTGAAACTCTTTGGAAAATGAGGCACAGAGAGACTGCCTACAAATACAGTTAGTTTTCTAGTATTAAGTAATTACTATTGTCACTTCCATTTTACAGGCAAGAGATAGAAAAGCTACATAAAAATTCAAGATTACCATGGCAATGTTCCTGACAGAGCTGAGAGCAGATAACAAGATCCCAGAGTTTTGTACCAACCTGAGGGATGGTCCAAGGAGGCACAGGGGTAGTGCAGCACAGCAGGAAAGAGGCATACAGGGCAGTAAAGAGAGAAGTGCCCATCATCCACATGTATTACTGAATCAAAAGGAGCAAGGAACTTCACAAACCTACAGCCAGCCTGAACCATTGCTTCACAGAAGTAAATGTTTTTTATTCAATATAAGGAAACAGTAAGTTGTTGTAATTGGATCTTGAACTTATTTACCAAGATTTTGAAATGTTGCTGTTCACTCTTGCACAGTCATTATTCCATTCCCAGCATAAATCTGGGAAAGGCAATATCAAGGGTTAAATTTTCCATCTGACTCAGACCATGCCTTAAGCAAAGGTGTCTTCCCTCTGGTCTGGGAGGACATGGTAGCTATCAGGCTGCTACAGACAGAGCAGACATCTAGTTTTCCCTTTTCCTCCACAGTTCTTTCCCTGACTGTGGAAAATTTAGCTTTTCCCTGGCACTGGGTCTGGAACTGTGACTGTTTCTCTCAGGTGACAATCCAAAATCACTCCTCACTGTCTTCCTAGCCAAAATATCTTTCATGGGTCCATGTAAGCACAGAAGAGCTTGAGGGGCATCTGGAAGAAAAGATGCTCGTGTGCAGAGGGCTCTGCTGTGGTGGTTTGGGTGCAAGTGTTGAAAGGGCAGGTGTGGATTCAGGATGTCTCCTGTCCTTTGGAAGAATGGAATTATTACCAAGTTAGAAGTGTGTAAGTGGCCTACACAATCTCCTTTGATTTATAGCAAGTAATTATTTTCCTTTCTTTTTACTACTTGGAAGTGAACTACAGTAGTACAGCAGGAGGGCAGGCAGGAGTTATGTTTTTTACAGAAAGAAAGAGTTAAAAATATTTGGATTCAAAGCAATTCTACTGCTGTTTCCCAGTCCAGTTCTCAGACTGGAAAGTGGCTGAAAAGGGAGGGTGCAGCTGGACATGAGGTTGTATGGCCCATGATTTTTAGAAGAGCCACAAGTGATTTTGCAGGTTTTCCATCAGAGTGTTGGTACAGACGGCAAGACTTCCACAGGGATTTGCTCCAGGTCTTCCCCTGTGCCTCTTGCAGGTGTCATGGGGAAGCCTGGAATATCGGAGCCTCAGGGATGATTTAATTCATTGCTTCTGCCCTGTCATTTAATCTCCATTGTTCTGCCTTTTCCCTGTGAATATGGCTTCTGACAGTATGTTCACTGCCTTCTCCGTCAAGATCACTTGTGCCTTGCTCTAGGGACAAATGACATAAAGCCCTTCTTGCTCAACAAGCGGGGCCCCTTGTGCTGCCATTACAGAGCTCTGACTGAATGCAAAACCCAAGCTGGTATTGCTCATACTTAATCAATTGTGTCACTGCTGAGGTATTGGTAATTCCTGAGTTGTGCCTGCTAGGCAGGCTGGGAGAATAGTAAGGAATGGCCAGGAAGAAAAATCACTTTGCAACAACCAGACGTGCAGAATCTGAAGTGGCAAAAATTTACAGCATCTGCTCCTTGGGCCTGAAACAAGATGACTCCATGCAATGCAAGGTAAGCCCTTCTTTTTACTGTTGTGCTGCTTTCCTCTCTACATTTTAAACATCAGAGTTTTCATTTCTGTGCCCTGGTTGAAACCGTTGATTGAAAACTCTCTTCTATTGGGAAAATTTCTGGGTTTTGTGTGGTAGGGCTATTGCTTCTCAGAACAATACTTCTGTTACTGCACATTTTAATTATTACTCATTGAGAACAGGATAAATGGAGCTTGAAGTCCATAGCATTGAAGCTATCCACAGACAACCTAGTTGTGCCTGTTAGTGTGCTTAGATGATGTCATCAGCATACCATTTACCTAACCTATAAATGTCACTGATGTGATTTGTGCCACTGAAGAAGATTTGGGGAGAAATTCTAACACACAGCAAAAGAAATAAACCTTTAAGGAACAGATGGGCAGGCAGGATTTTCACAGTCACTGTTCATATGTAAAAGCACAGAGAAGCCCATATTTAAGGCAGCAGATTTTTGCTGGAGGTGATGTGCACACCTTGCACATCCCTTGGTGCCTGTGCCAAGGAGCCTCCTTCCCGTGGCACACCGTGCCCACAGCAAAGCCCAGTGGGCCTGAAGAGGTGCCAGCTCCATGTCTGCCAGGAGAGTTATCCTACAGCAGGGGCTGAGCATGGCTGGGCCAGGGGAAGGGCAGACACCCAGACACACCCAACTGGTCCTTTGAGCAGAGCTTGCTTCCTGCCTTTGCTAGAGCTGTGGGCTCATGCTGTGCTCCTTCAGGGATATAGGGCACTGGTGAGGGACACAGGGAGGCTGCCTCTAGCAGCCTTTGAATTCCAAGTAGAAATTTTACTGTTTGAGTGGAAGAAAAAGGTCTTGCAAACTCTTGTGCACTTGCCTGCTCTCAGCCAGTGGTTCACTGGGTGGGTTCTGGACCCCTGTGACTCTGTAACCACGCTGCAGCCACTCGACCTCTGCATCTGCAACTCTGAGCTCCCTGCTGTGTTACTCCTGGGTCCCCCTTCCTGTCCAGGAGAGGCCTTATCCTCCAGAGGTGATGTTCAGAGCAAGGGGAAGTCAGAGGGAAAGTTGGGATATTATTTATTTGTTTGTTTGTTTGTTTAAATTGTTTCGGATTTGGGTTTTTTCTTTTTCTGCAGTCTCACAGCTGTGAGACAATGTAGGTCAGTGACAGGGCAAGTCTGGGGACATTATAGATGAAGCTGCTCTTTGTGCAAAAGGGTGTCACACAGCGTGTTCCACAGCCCGTGTTATTTTTGGAGGGGTGGTGTGAGAGAAAAGTTACACCCTCTGAATTTAATTCCTGATTTATATATGTCAGGTTGGGTGTATGTTGTTTTTTTTTTTCTTTTTTTCTTCTTCGCCTTTTCGGAGGAATAAATTTATACTTTTTTCTGGTCTCCACCCTGTTTGATGAATTCATGGTGCCATCTGCTGATTAGAGATGGAATTAGCACTGAGTCCTGATCAGGGATAGCATTCTGCATTACATTTCAAAATAAAATTTAATTGTGATTAAACAACATTTTTAAACGTTAAAAGCACAAAATACGTGGATTGGTTTTCCTCATCAGAAAAGCTCAGCACCTCTAAATTTCCTTAACTACTTTAACATATATTCCTGTCTCTGCAGGAGCTGGAATAAGATCAGTACCTCTGAAACATCATTTCAAAAATACAGTGGAGGCCGAAGGATTTCTCCTTGCCCCTATGCTCAGAGCATTTGTATACTTCTGCTCCTGCTCTCCCCCTCAGACTGAGAACTAGCTTTCAAAAAAAGTTTGAGCTTTTTGGAAAAAGGGAAGATTATGGTTTTTTTCCTTTTTTTTTAAAAAAACATAACGGTATCAAAACCCTGCAGATCAAAATATATTCTTTGTTCGTGAAGCAGACAAGTTTTTTCCCCTTTTATCTGAAATCAACAATATTACAGAATATGATCACGTGGGAAAATCTGCAACTTAAAAACCCTCCAAAAAATAAACCATCAGTGAGTGGGGAAAAATTTATCTTGGCTGTCTTTATATACATTATTTCTAAATTTCAGATTTCCAAAAGCCCCAGATCTCTTGATTGGGAAACAAATAAATAATTTGCCAGTTCTATTGATGGTACATGAACAAGGATGAGCTTTGCACCTGCAGATCTCTCCTCCAGCTGTCTCATGCTATTACAGTCTTTTCTGTGCTGACTGCTCCTTCTCTCTCAAATTATCTATTTCTCCTGAAGCAGCCTGCTCTTCAGGAGTTTGTTTCCCATCCCCAGGCAGATGCACAGTGTCACCAACTTAAGACTCTGGCAGTCAACCTGGAAAACAGGGTATAGAGCTAGAGATCCAGGACACCTCCATCCCTAGGTGTCTGTCTTTTGACAGGCTCTCTATTGCTCTAAGAAGAGTAAGGAATAGAAAATGTGTGGGAATCAAGCAAAAACATCTTTAAAAAATATAAGTATTTAACTCAATGTAGAAGAGCTGAGATGCTTAATTGAGATACTTTTAACTTTGCTTCTGAAATATTTGGTTATTTTACCTTTAAAAGAAAACACAAAATGTATTCAAAATGGCAAACATTCTCCACATATGCTTTTAAAGCACAGCCCCTTTTCTGTCCTTTTTCTGTAGGCACGGTGATCGCCCATAATAGCTTGCTGGTGTTCCTAAGGTTAATAGATAAAATAGATAAGAGATAATAGTGTTCCATGTAGTGGTGCTTTAGGGAATACTGTGAATATTGAGGTAATTGGGGAAGTCTGTAACGGGGATTGGGGGGTCACTGAAGAGAAGTCAAGGTAAGATTAGAAAAGCTGAGCTGCAGATCTCGGGAATACTTGATAAAGGTCAGAACTAGAGGCCACCAGATCACTTTATCTTGAAATACAGAGTCAAATAAAAAAAGGAGAGGGTAGAACTAGAGCAGCACCCATTATTTCTGACATCTAATTATTGTATATATACTTTTATTTTAATAGGATTAGCCAGCAGCAATGGTAAAGCAGTAGTCCCTTCCCTTTATATACCTGAGAGATTAGTCTGCCTACCAGCAGTGCAGTGGCATGCTTAGAGATGGGCATAAAAGATGATGGATGGCTTAAGAAATAACTTTGATGGTTTCCTCCTCTCTTTATACAATTAGGTTTAACTTTGAACAAGCTGTTAATGGCAGGTGGTGGTGAGCCAGCTACAAGTTAAGAACTGGCTTGAATTATGCTATAAATGGACAGCCAGTATTTACATGAAGAATGTTTGGAATTTGGAGAGTCGTTATTTTTAATCCTGGTCAGACCTGTTAAATTAAAGTCTTTCAGTAAAAACAATGCAAATGGGATTTTTTTTATAATGTGCCTTTTTAATCCCACCCCAGGGATAAACACAAGGAATATTTTTTGCTTTCTAGTGAGTGTAAGAGAGACAAGTTAAAATTACCTATGGCTTCTCAGTTTAAAATGTTCCTCAGTCATTCTGTTGTATCAAACCCTACACAAGCTCTGTTGTTTAATAGTAATAATTTGTGCTTGATAACTCAGCAATGTGGGTGGGACTAGAAACTGTTGGAAGGGCGGATGGCTCCTGTCTTCTGGAATTTGTAGCACAACGTGACAACAGATGAATAGGGAAGTCAGAAAACAAAGAAATCGAGATGCTCTTGGGTGGTAGCCTCATAACACAATTTGTTTAAGGGTTGCCATGTTCTGTTGGTAGGATTACTAGGAGTGTAGAGAAGGAAAATGAAGCAATGTGATGTGTATTTATGATGAATTCCTGTTTGAAAAGGAGAAAGCATGAAGATAATTATTTGAAAAAGTAATTAGAAGATAATGGAAGCTGGATGCATAAGTTAAGTGGAAATTAAGGAGGTTATGGTGGGATAAATTATGGTGCACATTAGGTGTAAAGAAAAGCAGGTTGCATTTTTTGTGAGAGAAAATGTTGGCCTGATTAAAGTGAGAAGCCAGGAACATTTTGTGGGACCTTACGAGTTTTTTCACTCTTCATAATGACATTAATGGCTGTGAGAGAGACTAACCAACAAACCATTACTACATCATACCTGCACTACCTTAGAGAGGTAGATGTTCTTAATTTGAGCAGAGATCCGGTGAAAGGCAGATGAAATCCGTATACAGAATTATAGAGAGATGACTTCAAGTTTTTCAGTCATGTCAGCAGTGTGATTTTTGTAAAGAAACCTTCTCTGCCTTATTTGCGTTAGAAAAAATAAACAAAAGTATTGGGTACCCCAGTGGTTGGTGACAGCCCCACTGTGCATGGGAGCTGGATATGGCACATGTAGCAATTTCCTTAGGGTGGTAGCCTGAGGCTTTAAGTCAAGAACTGGACCTCCTATAAACCCATGCCATTGGAGTGTGCTTCCTCTCGTTTATAGGTTCGTGTTAAGATTGCTCTTTCAATTCCCAGCTCTTCCACAGACACACTGAAGTCTGAACACCAGGAGAAGCCTATAAGGTCAGCAAATGCCTGTGTATGTGCCACTGCTGTTCTTTTCTCCACAAACACTTGTGCACTGCAGAGCCAGTTTCTGGGCTGACTCCTGCCCTTGGTGCTCTGCATGCTTCAGTCTCACACGAACAGCTGAGGGGAAGCAGGGCCTGAAACACAAACTCAGACAAGCTCGTTAGGTTACACACACCTTCACACTGATCCTCACCTCCCATGGACCTGAATTTACAAGGCAAAGGAAGGAATAGTTAAAAGAGTTGGCACCAGTTGCAGAGAGGTGAGAAAACAAAGAGGCTCATTAAACTTTATGTCTGTAAGTCAGCTGTAAACTGCATAGTGCCATTTTTGTTAATGCTTTGAATTTTAATTGCATGCTGTCTTAACGAGTACACATTTAGTCTTACCTTTTCCACGTGGTAATAGGGACTGAATCTCAAGTTTAATTTAAAAGCTGCACAAGATTTTGAGGAATGCTGGCATCCATGTTAGCATGTGGGATACAAGTTTGCTCTCCATTTCAAGGAGAGGAAAGATATTTTCACTCTGAAGTATATCAGGGACTTGATTTTACTATCCACAAAGCAATTAATAACATATTAGTATGTATGACGACATTCAGTGTTTGCTGACAAGTCCACATGCTTCTGTGTAGAACATATTTTCTTCTTAATATGACATCTTTCTTAACCACCAAAGAGTATAAATATTGGTTTTAGTGCTTGAACGAGTCAGATCTCAAACAAATGAATCATTTCTAAACACCATGCTTTACTGTGGAATTACTGAATGTCTGTGCAGATCAAAGCTGTGACAAATTTTCCTGTTTCACTGAACATGGCTGTATCCATTTGTTCTGTTCAAGCAGGCTTGGTCCAGAGGGTATTGCAGTATGTTTCAGAATGAATTCTCTTTATTAAAGCTATTCTCATTGAAAATAATAGAGCAGCACAATTTTAAGCTTGAGCTGATTGGAAAACTTCATGAAAGTTCTCAGAAAATACCGATTTTCCTGAGGGGCACTCCCACTTTGAAATTCTCTTTAGTTCTCCGGTGCACCCTGCAGCCTGTATCATTGACAGTGGCTATTTTGGGCAGCAGTGTCTGCACACGGACCTGGCACAAACTGTGACCATGTACTCATCTTTCTTGTGCCTTGTTAGGCTCACAACCCCCTCCATCACAAGGTGTTTTTCTTACTGAATCTAGCTTCAGATAGGAGCAATAGCATCAGCAGAGCAGCAGACGTGCTGGGACATTGTGGAACAGCACAGCACAGGAAGTGCCAGAGACAGATGCAGAGCTCACAGATTTTCACAAAACTGTGTTGATTGCTACCCTGTTGGTATCATCTGACTTACAGTGATTCCCAGCAGCTGACAGTCAAGTCTTCAGTGGTTTTCTCACAATAGCTCTACATAAACAAAAGTTTGGAAGGAATACTTCCTTTATGGTGAATATTTGCTCCTTTAGGCAGTGATTAAGTGGAAACTGATGAATCACTCAGGCTTGAATTTGACACAAGAAAGCAGAAAAGTAGTTTTTGTTTATTTTTCCAAGGTAAGTAAATAAATATGTTCAGAAAGAGAAACTGAATGAATAATGAAATTTAACTTCTTGAATACAAAGGACATATATATTCCTCTCATATATAAGTGTATCAGTCAGAATTGTAGAAGTTAGTAGGAATTGGAAAAGGGTGCACTTATGGAAATGGATGAGAATTCTCCAGACTTCACCTTGGAGTAAATTACTGTCTCAATGTCACTTTTGTGGGTGACTTCAAAGGTTGTGGAAGACAAATGGTTTAAAAAGAAGAGAAAAGTGTAAAATGCTAATTTGCTTACTCCAGAGCTGAATGGAATAGGCATTAGGGAAAATATTCTGAATGGATTTGGCAGCCTGTGTCATAGGAAGCATTAGCCATAGCAATGCAGACAGAGCAGTCAAGTGTTAATAGGAAACAATACTTTGGATTTTTTCCTTGAAACTCATCTTAGTAGATATGTTGTTAAGAAGTGTTAATCTGTTATAAGACACAATTATTTCATTTATTAAACATTCTTTGCTACTGCTTACAGCTGGGAAACCACGAATAAGAGGTAAATTATCCTCCTGATGCTTGGGGAGCCAGGTTTTTGGAAAGTCAAGGCTCTGTGTTCATGGGCTGGTAGAACAGCCGTGTTGGTGTGAGGTGCAGGGCAGCCACCCTTGGAAAAGAGATGTGGATCAGAATTCATGGCAGGAGCAATTGTGGTCACCCATGTGCCCTGGCAGTCTGTCCTTGCTGCTACATCTCATTTCTGCACTCAAGAGCTTCCTCCACACTTCACCTACACCTCACTACATTTAAAACACAGGTATGAGCCACCCCGCTGCCAGCAATGGGATTGCTCATTTCCCCAGAGTAAGTCTGCATGGAAATGAGACTGACACAAAATGCTAGATTTATTTGCCAAAAACACATACATGGTTAGGTAACATTTATGTTGTATATTTTTTATCTATCCGTCTCTTTTCTACAATAAATCAGTGCCACAGGATTGTTAAATAAATATTTACATGGAATATATAGGGAAGGTTATACAAATTAGGTTATGTCGACATTGATCTGTTTTATATTAATATTTATGCTCTTTGGTTTATTATAGGTGAATTATAAATACTGTGTTTCTTAAAGCAAGGCCTATTTAATAGCAAGTTTTGTAGTAATTTTTCTGGCATCTTTTGTGGAAAGCTTGTTTTTGGAGCACAGTTCTACTCAAAAATCATGTATTTCCAAAAGTGATATGAAAATATGGTAGCATATTAGAGTCTGATGTCCCTGGAAATAGATCTGGGGCCAAAGGAACTTCCAGGAACCACACGGGGTCAGGGAGTTCAGTTGGGTATCTTTCATAAAAGCAATAAGGAATCTCAGTAAGTTAATAAGCTTGCAAGTCATCAGATTTTCCACATGCAGTCATGTAATGCAAGTGCAATAGAGTGTATTAATAGTACTCCAATGTAACATTTTCCAAGTGTTTTGTAGTAATACTGGTTGGGTCATGTACTTCTAACAAGCATTAATGTTCCTCAGGGAAGACTCAGAGTATGAAGTGCCTTATAGGACCATAAAATGCGGAATAATCAAATCTGTGAAGAACAGAGCACAGTGAAGATGACAGGAATATATGATGCTCGTGTATTGTGGAACAGGCATTCCCTCTATTTCAGTGAAAAGCTGGAGGAAATTATTTGGAAGAATATTCATTGTATACATGAAGCAGAAAGTAACTTTACATAATGCTCAAGTTTCCTACTTAATCAACACGTGGCCATGGGGAGCTTCTGGAACAGAAAAGACCTGGAATTGCTGCTGTCACCTCAAAATCTTTGCCCAGTGTCCTTTCCTCCCTTTATGTTTATTTTCAATAGCACCTGGCTCTTCACTGAGTTGCTGGACAGTCAGGCCGTGTTCTTTGCCACAGAGTATGGAGAAGGTGATGATGAGATGCCACATGGGTACCATTCCCATGAGTTAATCTTTTGGTGAGGGCATCCTAGAGTGCAAGCCTGACTTGTGGCTGAGGCTGAAGAAAAATTGTGGCTCAACATTTGATTAGTCTGCATGCTGTTATTTTGAGAAAAAACCAAATCCATAATTGAGAGATGCATCCAGTTAAGGGAAGTTCCAGTTGAACATGATGTATTTCCATTGATGGACTACAGGGGCAAGGTTCATTCTTTCTTTTGTAAGAACTGTTACTGTTCACATGTCTTTAACTGATGGCAGTATTACCTGCCTGTCAGTATAGCTAAAAGCCAGTGCCACTGAAAATGATGGAAGGTATAGCTTAATAGCCTAACCATGTCTTTGTATTTCAGCCCCAGGCTCAGTCTGATGTCTGACCCTGCCCAAATTTGTACCCAAAGTTTGACACTGTCCCCTGCTGCAGGGATGTTCAATATATCCTTACACAAAGATGTCTTTCCTGCTTTGTCTGCAGTTAAGGATGCTTCTGGGCAAGGCTGCATGTGAAAGTATGGATCTGCAGGTTCATATCACCTGTGACTGCATGTCATGGCAGTCTGTTGTCACCTGCCCTGTGGTGGCTCCTGAGCTCTGCAACAGCAGAGCATCCTGTCCCAACTTACAGGGAAACATTCCTCACAGCCCTGGAGCTACAAAATCTTCTAAGTCAGGGACTGAAATATTTTGTTCTGCTAAAAGTTCATACACACACACACTTATACCCTACATATGAAGATTTACAAGAACAACTTATGTTTTACAGATTGTATGAACTTCCAAGTATATTTTAATATGGAAAAAATTCAGTTAATATCATAATCCATGTAATGGATTAACATCTGGTTCTGATTTCCCAAACCTCGGCTTCCAAACTCTTCAGAAATTAATGGGAAAGTCAGTAGACAGCTTCAATACAGAGCATAGTATTAATTCTTCATGTCTGTTTCATTTTACTTTATTTAGACTTGAAAGATATTCTGTCCTACTGGCGTGAGTTCAGAGATCTTCCCTCATCACCCATGAATGGGAACCACATCACTACATCCTCATATAACTCAAAGGAGAATTTTGAGGGAGAGCAGCCAGAGAAATTCAGCCCAATCCATGTCATGGGTTGTATAAAACAGTTCTTGTTTTATACAAGATTTAGAATTTATTGATTAATACAGGTCTTCATTTTCAGACAGAAAAAGCCTTGTTAACCCCTGTTAACCAATAAGTGAAGAATTGGGCCAATCTAGGAAACTCAGGTTTGGTGTTTCAGTCCTAACATGTCACACTGTGGGAGTTTTGCAATGGTAATTATGAAACAAGAGAGATTTATATGAGTGCTATTTATCTGTGGCTTTCTATTAAAATCTGTGTATGTTGTGATATGTGAGATATTGCCATTTTATTTGGCAATGACTTTGGTGCATATTAGGTAATGAAGTGTTGGGGCACTGTGAGGACTGGGGGCTCCCATGGGTCTGGGAATATCCCCAGGAGATGAAAGGGCATTTGTAATCACCCCTGGTAGGTGGCTGCTAATTCAGAGTAACCATTTTTACCCTTATTTTATGCATTAAAAAAAATTTGAAATTAACCATCCTTCTTTTTTTAATTTTCCATGGAACAATTATTTGCCATTATGATGAGTGCAACTGTCACATACAAGGTATTTTGTGCACTTAAAAATTCAGCAGGTGCTTTCCTGGCACCCCAATATTCCATTGCTGCACCTGGTGATTTACACTCTTCATTTAATATAATCTTGCCAAATTATATTAAGTCTAATTTGACCCTTACTTCTGTACATCTAGAATGATGGTATGACCAATTTTTTTATGTCCAGAAGTAGGACTGAATAGTAGAAGGTAAATGCTCAGAGTGCTAAAAGCTCTCAGATTTTTATCTCGACATCAAAGACCTAATCTTATCAAATTAATTCCATTTTCATGAGCAGTAGCCATGGACTAGCCAGAGTTCAAGAACATAATCATGTTCAAAAAGGTTTCTTACCCTAACACTCAGTGTGTACCTCAGGTATGCAGGTGATAACAAAGAAACAGGCAGGTCATGGCTGTGACTGCAGGACAGAGGATATTTAAATAAGAGATGTGTGTGTGGCCATAGGACCAGAAGGGTACAGCCAGCCTTGAAAGCCTTGCGAGAGAAGCAGTTGATGAGAGAAGACAGATTTTGGCAAGAATGAGGGAGAGAGGGATTGTCATAAAAAGAAGCAGGGTAACAAGGAAGACAAACCTTTATTTTGTATAACTTGGGCTGCTGCTTCTGGGAAGCTGCTGCTGATTTTGCTGCCCACCAGGCTGTGGCAATTCTGCTCTCACTATGGCAGGTTAGGTGGTGTTTTATCCCATGCAACTGGTAATGGAAGCCTCATTGCTGTAGTTCTGCAGCTGAACCTGCAGCATTTCTGTATGTTTAGAAGTGATATCTGGAGGCAAGGGTGCTGAGGTAGCCCAGAGGGAACGCAGAGCAGTCCTGAGTACTGCAGTGAGACCCTGTGAGGTGTTAGTGTCTACCTTGGTATCTGTTCAGGCTCACAGAAGATCTGTGTTTCACAGCTGAGCACTGCACTGGGGCTGCAGCCATGAGCCAAGCTGGAGGTGTGTGCCCCTGGGCTGTGAGGCAGCCCTGATTGCCCCAAGGTGTGCAGGAAGGTGCCTGCATTGGGTCCTGCACGTAGACTGGGAACTGGAGTGCCTTCGTCCCTCCAGTAAATCAAAATCTTGCACACATTGATTCAAAGCGCTCCTAAATAAATGAGCCTTTCAGCTGGTGTCAATAGGATTACTAGTTTCTTTCCCATTCCTCAGCATCCTTGGGTCCCCAGAGAATATAATCAAGCACAGCAGACTGTAGCAGTCAGGGCTTGGAGATTATGTAGTATCCAGGCACAGACTTGAGGAGTCATGTTTGCTGACATTAGGTTGACTACAGCTTTATGGTCATTTTACACATGACAGCACATCAACTGTGTAAACCTTGCTGGTACAGGAGATTGCCTATGACTAGCTGCTGTGAAATTGAAATGATTTGTCTGTGTCTATGTGGACTGAAAATCATGGCTCTTGTTTGCTAGTCATTGCAATTTCTCAAGCTTCTTTTCTAATTTGGTGTAATTTTGTAGTGGAGACAAGGCATTAAGGGAGCTCATAGTGCAGGTATATGTCAGATCCCCACTTCATCAGTGCCTCCCATCAGCCTCCCATCAGACTGACTGGGCTTCACCTTGAGACCACAGATCATATTGTATTTTCCGAACTTCAGTAGAATTTATTCCAGGAAAAATCTGTGCTATTGCAGAGGGAAATATTACCCAAGGTCACTTAGGATAACAGAAATGAGCTGTAGCTGATGTGATTTCTGGTGAATAACCTGTGGATTCAGGTACCATTTAGCACAACTGGTGTAGAGTTTGAGCCCTTGGGTTCCTGTGTTTTCAGGGTAACTGTATAGAAAATAATAGATGTGCTAGCCTGTGTGCCATAGCAATTCTATAAATAATGATTGTACTTGTTCTCATTTTTCGGACTTAACAAAGCTGTATAAAGTTTGTGCTGTATTTTAAGCATAATTTTGTACATGTTAACTGTATTTTGCTGTAAACTGGCATAGAAAAATTGAAAATGTTTTGACCTATTCTTTTTGATCAAAATCAAATGTTCCTGTATGGTCCATAACCTGACCATTCCATGTGTCACAAGGAAAACAGAAATGTCCCATATTAGTTTTTTTGTGATATTCTATTTCATGTGACTTAAGTACTGTAAAGATTGGGATAAACAGACTTTATGCAACATAACATCCAAGTACAGAACATTTTATATGACAAAAGGAACAAAGACTCCCACTGAAAACCTGCTGGTGTCAAACAATCATTTATTCTGCTGTTGTTGACTTGCCCCTATCTAAATGACAGGGGCTTAGCTGCAGGAAACAATATTCCAACAAGTGCTTGTTAAACCCTATATAATTCCTGTCACATCAAAAGCCTGTGTGGAATTGTGTGCTTTTGGCTTCAGTGCTCTTTTTTTCTCACACATACAGAAACAATACATGAGGAAGTACTAATGCTTATCAAGAAAGAAGGCAACTTTTCACAAACACAGCACATCAATGAATCTTAAACAGCAGGTCTGAAGTTTGGGTGAATTTCAGGGCTGATGTCACATATTGTGCTCAGGAGCTTTTTCATCATACTCTCCATGTTCCTGTGGTAGCTGCTTGTGAGGTTTCGGATGGCTTCTGTGGTTTGCTCTTCTATTTTGGCAGAGAGGTTACCTTGGGACCCCATTACCTGAAAAGCAGAAGACCTCTGAGCAAAATGAGAGGCTATATAGGACCATGTTTATTGTACTTTTCTTCATCATGTAGCACAAGCATAACACAAACACATGACAGAGCTTCTGAACAGTGAGGGTTTGATCTGAGTTCAACTGTATGCATAAAAACAGGATTAAAGGCAACTCTCATATGCTCATTAGCAATGGGAATCTCCCTATGTAACGAAAGTTTCCCAGCCCTCTATGGGAAAAACATCGTGTATGTTTTGTCTTTTATATGGCTAATTTTAATTTGTTTTCTATTTTAATGACTAGTCAGCTAAGCTCTATCACCGTGTGCCTTCGTTTGGCCTCACTGAGAATGCCTGTGACTGCAGCTAAGGACCAAACATGGAAAAACCTTCCTGAAAATGCATAATTACTGTTTCAGAGTGCTTGAAATGTCTTCAGCAGTTAGTGATGTATAACCCTCAACAGGCCTTAGACAAGGTCTTTTAATATTACATTTTCTTATCTGGCAAAATACCAGACAGCTTCTGGCACAGTTAATATCAGGACATTCGCTTAGAATTTAATTGACTCTAGACTC
This sequence comes from Pseudopodoces humilis, assembly GCF_049639895.1. Classification (NCBI taxonomy): domain Eukaryota; kingdom Metazoa; phylum Chordata; class Aves; order Passeriformes; family Paridae; genus Pseudopodoces; species Pseudopodoces humilis. Next base: position 9,799,276 of record NC_142209.1, read on the forward strand.
ACTGAACATTTTAGCAAGGTTATGTTATAAACAGATGCACACGTTCCAAATCTGTAACTTTGCTCCCTCCTCCCCCACTGCCCCAACATCCCTTGAATTCTTCCCTTATGGAAAAGTCCTTCAGATACCAGCAGAAAGATTGGTTTCCAGCTAAAGAATTCCATGTGGAGAGAAGAAGACATTTCTGCATGCTGGCAGAATAAGAAAGGATTAAGTAACACATTGTTCTTGTTCCTGCCACGGTTCTCTGGGGTGGACTACTGGGTGGAGCTAACCTGTGATATATTAGTGGGGTACCTAGAGCATGACCAGAAACAAGGGAGGGGTCATTAACTCTATTTTCCATGTGGTTTCAGCCCAACTTAGTCCTTAAAAGAAGGAAAAACATCTTTTGCATAAGCCACCTGCATAAGCCACCTTCCCTGTTCCATTTATCATTACCTGGCAACACAGTAAGACATTTGTCCATAATCCACATGTAAACCATTTTTCAATTTGGAAGTAATGTAGGCTGTACACATAATAATAAATATTGGGAAAAGATTATAGTTTTCTCTAACTATGTTTAGCTGACATTTTATTTTAACTTTTAGTTGCAAGGGTTGCGTGTGGAAAAGGTTTGTACAACTTAGAGCAGATTTATGGAACTGAATTTTTCCACTGGGGAAAGTAACTTTCTAGAGATCCCAGATGGTTCCATGATATCCAGCTATTAATACTTTTGAAAAGCCTCAAGAAATGTATTATAATTTTAAGAAGAGCCTCTGCTGACCTGCTTTCTCAGCTTATGCTACTATTGTAATTTGAGATAGTAAATTCTTATTCTTCTATGTATTTTCCCTCTCTTTCTCTGCTTCTGAATTTGAGGACCTTTTTCTTGTAGAATGCAGGCAATGCTCTGTTTAATTTATGATTTCTGCTGACCCTGAAGGTCTGTCCCTTATTTTTCCCAAACAGGTTTTATGCTACTCTAATTTCAAAGCTGCTAAAATATTACATTGGCTCAGAAGTCACAAAATTCAGAACTAGGCTGCACATGTCCAGTTAGGCGGCCTCAGACGCTGAGTGAAAACCCTATGAATTCTAGCAAAATTGGTTTGAGATCCAGGCAAAAAATTTTGCATATTTTGAAAAGAGATTTTGCATATTGTCATTCTAACCTCAATCGTTATTTTTCTGTTGCTGTTGTTAATTCTGGATGGATATGAACCATCTCATAGTATGAGAAAATTTGCTCCTGTTTGGATACAAGTAACACAAAGTAAGAGGAAGAATGGCATTAAAGGAGGCTGTGACAGAAAATTAGAAATACTTGTGTCCAAATACCCAAGAAAGTAAACTGGACTGGGCATCAGAGCTCCCTCTGCACTGACTTTGCTGGAGCTCCTGACTGCCTCCCAGACACAGGTTAATAATGTTGGCATTTATCTGGGAAGATGAATGTTGGACATAATGGGGTCAGGGAATGTGGAGGAGGACTGCAGTGATTTTGTACAATATGCTGTCATTCCAGGGGCAATATGTGCTCTGTCCTGCTCGTGTGAAACATTCAGTCGACAAATAGTGGCCTTTCCCTGCAGCTTTAATTTGGCTGTGATGACACAACATCTTTACTTTTCTGCTATCAAGACCTAGAACAAAATGCCTGGCTTGACTGAAAATGTGAACAAATTTTAGAAGTGTTTTTACTTTATTTTGGTGTCAGTAAACAACTGAATTTGTACATTTGTAACATTTCTACGTGGCCTGCCTGTGTGATAGTGTGTCTGGAGGTTGGCAGGGTATGATAGAGACTTTGTGTGCATAGGAGTTACTATGGCTTAGTGATCCCTGCTGGAAAATGTTTTATGTGAAGTGTGACTGAAATGACAGGTTTGTAAAACTGACTTTGTTTGACCTTTTTGGGGTTGTTTTTGTTTTTGTTTTTTCCCCCCCAGTGTCCGTTTTTCCACAAGTACTTTCCTTGCCTTTCCACGATAGAAGCTGGGGGAAAAACAAGACCAAAAATGTAGGAGGAAGGTCACCTGGTAAAAAGAGAATGGTTTGTGAATTTCATGGAAATACTAGAGAAAAATGCAAGATGCCATAAATGTATAAAACGGCTTTATTCAGATATGAAAATATCAAGTCAGACCACTTTTACTATAGAAACAGTGAAAAACTCCAAAGTTTTGGTGATTTCAGTTGCTAAAGGATGCAGGCTTATATGTAATGAAAGCTAGAGTGGAACAGAAATGGAAAGAAACATTTTAAACTTTTGCTTTTACTGAGACATCCACCTTACTGAATCCTCTAGTTTCAGGAAAGGAACTAGGTCTGTCTGTGGTTATAGAAAAAAGACCCAAAAGTATTTTTTCTTAAGGGGAATCTTCAAAGCGTAAGCATGAACCAAATATGGAATCTGGACCATTTTAGTGGTGAATGCCCACAATTTCTTCTATAAATGCATTCAAAGCCTGTGAAAAAGTACAAATGAAGCATATAGACACTGTAGATGACATCCCTGTGATCAGTATGATCACACTGGTTTGCAGGAGTCTCCATGTAATACTCTTGGAAGCAATTTGTTTTACCATTGAGCAGTTTGATATAACAAAAGAACATATGCAGGTTTCTTACTTACGTTTGTTTCCTTGTTTCTAAATTCCTTCTCCCTTTGTAGTCTGTAGTGGTCTATCTCGGCTGTGGCTTCTTCCTTGGCCTGCTTCAGCCTTTTACCCTTTCCTAGAGGGAGAAGAAAGAGGCATTTATTTCATACCATCCCTGAATCCCCAAAGATGAATCTCTCCAAGTCAGAGATATTTTAGCTGGCATAGTGGAACACTGACTGCTGAAAGTCTTGTCCATCGGATTTATTTGCACAAGAACAGTCAGAAGAGATGAAGTGATTTACTTAGAATACTTTTTGACTGCTAGCCAGTCATGCAAGTACCCCTCTTCTGAGACCAACTTCCTGTGCAGAAGCACACATCAAATGAAGGGCTTCTTGGTTTGCTGACAACGGAAGTCTTTTTGCAAGTAGATGTCTTCCCACAACACAAATGCACTTTTTTTCTAATCACAGCTTGGTGTTTAAATAAATATCTATCTTTTCTTCATCAGCAATAGTAGCAGCCAGATAACAGATTTTAGTTGTCATGGATGGGAAAAGACGTTATTCTGTAAAATTTCCTGTATTGATTGGTTGCCAGAATCCCTTCATCCCACACCAACTGGATTCTGCTTAGAGCTGGCAGATATCCAAAATAATGCAAGATGTCTTAACCACTACCAAAGTGAATTGCAACTTTCAGGCTATGTCCTTCCCCTCCTTTTTCTACTAACCTTTGTTAAATGCAGAGGTGAGTGATTAAGAGAAGGAGGTCAATGGTATTTTTTGCCGGTTCACTGAAACCAAGGAAGGGATTAAAAATTATTGTTTTTTGCATTTCATTTTAAACAAGAAGGTGATCTGTAAGGAGATGTTTTAGGGTGTAGTGGAAACTAGAGTCTTCCTCCTCACCAGACTTGCTTACACACCTAATTTTGTTTGCTCTGAATAGTTTGTTTTAGGTAAAACAGTATGGGCTTGTCAAATCAAGAGCATGTAAGTCATTGCAGGACTGGGCATAAGGTACTTACTTTGTGGATCTAGTAAGGTTGTCAAGTAAAGAATAAGAGTAAATGGCTTGATGGAAATGTGATATTTAAGTTTTTACATGAATGAGCTGATGAGCGTGTCATAAAACCCCTATGGGCTTCTCTGTCATTTATAAAGTTGATAAAGTTGCATGGATCTCCTCAGGATTCTGCTACACTACCTTGTGAAGAAAAAGTAATTTTCTAACTGTAAACCTCTTGCATGGAATGTTGATATACTTGAGACACCTGGGCTGATGCTGATTTTTGGGGTCTCTTTCTGCTGAGCTGGGGGAATAAGCTTGCTCCCTTTTCTTATCATGAAAATATCTTTAGTAGCTGAAAAGCTGATTAGTTGCTTAAATTAGGATATCACAAGAATGAGAGAGTGGCAGCCTAGGCAACTGAAAGAGCCATCTTGATCTCATGTGGCACATTGATTTATTTACTTACTGTAACAACCTATTTAACACCTCTGAGCATTAAGAACATTTGTTTTTGGTTTTGTTTTTTTTTTTTTAGGCTTCTTAATTCAAGCACAGAAGACAAAAGATACCTTTTCTCCTTTCCTGAAATCCTAGGAAACATTCTCTGCCTAGGCTAGGAAGACGAGCGTAAATATTTCTGATATTTGTCCAAGCTGTTACACTGGTTTGGTTAAAACCTAAGCTGGGTGTCTGAAGCTGTATGAGGTGTGTCATGTACCAACTTGCTTCCACTGAGCATGGCCTAATGAGGAAGCTGAAGCTTGGGAGAAAGACTGTTCTGTTACATCTAGGATTCTTCTAAAGCCTGGATGAAATACCTGATTCAGCAGGAAATTACTTCTCCAGTTGATGGCTCCTTCCAAAATTATCTGCAGAAGGGTGAGTAGAAGCAGAGAGATGCATGAAATGGGAATTACCTTTAAAGTCTTGATTCCTGGACTCTTGGCTTTTATGTGTGTGCTTATTGTGGAACCTTGGAGGTAGCATGCATACAGGCTTTTTACAGGAAAGAGAAACCTACTGAGGCACTAGATAGCTTTACTGACTCCCAGTCCATCAGTGCAGGACGTGCACAATTTCCCATTGTGTGAGAAGTTACATTTCTCAGACTCCTTCTCCCATCAAGCCACTGTGCTTATATATAAAGGGGAGAAAGGCTGTTTAAAACTTAGTGGGTACTTTTCCAGAGTTTGTATTTGCTTGAAGAAGGCTGCTTTCCCCCAGCTTCTGCCACTCACTGTATGAAGCATCTGGACCAGGATGAGTGAACTGACAGATCTGTGTGAGAGCCTGACGTAAGTCTGGACAACAAAATTTTGAACCAGGTTTAGGTCTGTATTTTGAAGTTTCCCTTATTCTCCTCTCCAAATTTGGAGCTGATCAGCCTTTTGTAGAGCTTCCACTCTGTAGGAGTGGAGCCGGGGGGTGATTCTCTGGAGCTGGCAGTTGGAGGGAGTGACTACAAAGAAGCTTTGCCAATTTCACCAGCTGAGGAACTGGATCTCTCTAGCAAATTAAATTATTTCAAAATCAGTGGGATTTTAATTTCAAATTCCATCTGGGGGGCCATCTGTAGTAAATATGTTGCATATTTGGCCACTAGATAGATAAATATATCCATTTAAAATGCACAAAATAGAAAGAGATTAACTATTAAACAACAGTTCAGTTGACTCTGACAATGTAGACAATGTAGATAGGGAACCAAAGAGTGCATGTATATATATATATATATATTTGTGTCAGCTCTTGACAGTGCTCTGGAGTAATCACAATACATAGGGTGTCACTGTAGGGTGGCAGCCATTTAATTTTTCCAAGATGCCTTTAGGATTGGCACAGCAGGAACCTGCTGCTTCCTATTTAATTAAGTGGAAAATCTGTGAGTAAATTACTGCTAGTTCAACAACGTTGTGGACAGAATCGGCAACTGCCAACATATGTGATGGTGCATATGCTGCACCTGATTAAGTTAAGCAGAAACTAGAGCTTAACCTGCTGTTCCACTAGAGACAAACCAAAATTAATTAATCAGTCTGTTGTTAACCACTTGTCTGCTACCATAGTTGTGCAATACAGGGCTGCCTTTTCAAAGCCTTACTGATCTGCTGGGTTGAGTTCTCTGCAGAGCACAGCCAAGCTGAAATCAACCCTTACACACTGACGGGTGGCAGAGAACTGAAATTCAGCCAAGATCATGCAAAAAGAGGGCAAGAAGTGCAGAGGGATGGGAAAACCAGCCTGGCCCTATGACATTTCCTCAGGATCATAGAGGTGAGGTACAGCAAGCCCCAGGTTTGAAGAGATTTTTGCCACAAAAGTCATGCTGTGGGGGCCAGGACTGCTGCTGGTCTTCTGTCCCTCCTATGATCCTTGAAGAGAGGGAGCAGCAAAGCAGCTGTGCTATATGCCTGGTTTCCTTGTCCACAGCCTATAAATTTTTAGGCATAGGGTTAAATTGTCAAAATGTTAAAAAACATGCTGTGACCAGTCAGCACTGTATAGGATTTTCTTGCCCAACATGGGAAGGTGTTATTAGCATGGAGAAAGGCTGTACTCTTCTTTCTAGGTATTTCTGTGATGTTGATGAAACACCTTGCTCTGGTTAGATCCAAAAGAACTGGTGTCTTTTAGGTTGTTGGAGTTTTTATAGATCTTGCAAGAAAGACAGTAGGAGGCAAAAATGTTGCAGTCTAATTTATTCAAACACTAAGTTATCTCATGTTCCAAATACTGCAATGCTAAAATTGGAGTTTTGTTTTCAAACATATCATCTAGGCTTCTAGCTGAATTTCTGCATAAAAATCAAGTATTTTGAAGAAGTTGCCAAAAATTAATCATATTTCCTTAAAATAGAATTTCAGTTGTCTTTGCTAAATTGTCTGGAAAATGGGATTTGGAGATGTGCATTCTGAGAAAACTATGTTGTAATTTTAATAAAATAGAATAGAGGCAGCAGAGCATTATGCATAGCTTTCTCAGTAGTTAAAATATGTCTTGGATATTATCCAAGAGAGCACCATGGATATAATTCTGTTTACAATATCTTATTTTGATTAACATTTGGTTTTAATCTGATTTTCTATAATCTTTCATCTGAGTTTTCTTTTTATTAGGCATGAGGAATTCAAGGGTAGATATAAAAATCTATAGGAGAACAAGTTTTGCTAAGCTTAGTGTTTACGACACATTTGTTTGCCTTGTTTTACCCAAAAGGATTTTCAGGAGTTGATGTCTTGGTGCTGACAATGCTCAGTTATTGCTGGGATCTAAATTGTGCTTAAAGTAAAAATGATAGATAAAGCAGCACCATGTTCAAAAGGCCAAAGGATTGCAGACTGGTTTGGCTTGTGTTTAATCAATTTAATAATTTCAGCCTTGCTTATGTTAATTAAAATAATTATTTAAAATATTAATAATTTTTCAGGTATAAATGATATCTGCTAATGATATCACGCCAGGAAAAAGGGCAAGAATTAAGAAGCATGTATAGAGGAGCTTTAGCACTATATTTTTGCTTTGTTTTGCATGTATCAATATAATTTTATTTGCTAATTTTTTCAGTTATTTCAAGTGGCTTTTGCATTACCAACAACTGCAAATACGTCAGCAAAACCTAGGCCCATTAACTATTTATATACAATATTATGTGTGTTCACACAACATTTTGATTGGTTATGTGGGTATCAAGTGTAAACACTGAAGGCTTTGCATCAGGGTGCTTTTGCTATTCACATTTCCTTTCAAATGCTTTTCCCTGGTGCGTCCCACGCAGAAGCTGCCAGCCGATGTCCCAGTGTCAGCCCAGCAGCCAGACCCGTCGGTGCAGAGGTGTTGTGCAGTGTCTGCTTGGGGTGACAAAGGATGTCACAGGGCTGGGGCAGCCTGGCATGGCTGGAGGGGTTCAGTGCTTTCCCTGGCAGCACAGTCCTGCAGAGGACAGGCCCTGAGCAGCAGCTGCTGATCCCAGCTGGTGCTGGCTGGATCTGAGCTGGCCATTCTGGGGTGAAGCAGCGTGTCCTTCCGTGTCTCACCCAGCTGTGTGTGCACAGGTCAACTGCACTGCACAGATCTGCTGCATTTCATGTATTTCCTTTTAGTTTTGCTTTTATGCTCAGAGACAAAATCTCCAATCCTTTCTTTTGATCTAACTGCAGAATCAATGTGGGGAAGAGACTGCTGAAGTAATTCCAATTTAGGCTAGCCAGATTTGCCTCCAAAAGAATCCCTTTTGCCCTTGTCCCACAGTATTTAAGTTATGCTGGTATAGTTATCTAAGGTGCTGTAGTGACAGTGCTATGAAAAATACTTAAATTAGGGACAACACGGACATTCTTAATTTTGTTTTGTAGCTTCACTGCAAATTTCTTGCAATGCTGAATATAATGGTTGTCTAGGTATAATTGTTCTGGTAGATAACTTACAATGCTTGGCTTAGCACAAAATCCAGGGTGGATTTATTTAAATTGTTTGCCCTTGATCTGCTAATTTTGGAAATTCTTGAGGTTTTTCATGGAATCACACTGAACTGCTGAGGCTGGAAGGAGTCTATAGTATACACTCCTGGATGGAAGCAAGGGCAGCTTGATTGGGGCCATATCTAGTGGGTTTTGAATGTCTCTGAGAATGGAGATTCCCCAGCCTCTAGGCAGCCTGTTCCTCCCTCACAGTCACTGGGTTGTTTTCTTATGTTTATTTGTGTATTGAAATTCTCGTTTTCTTTAATGATTTTTATAAATGCAAGAAAATTATGGTCTTAAAAGTAATAGAAAAGAAAGCCATAGTGATGACATATTTTTACTCCAAATAATTTTACTGATAGCAAAATTCTTAATGGCTATTTTTCTGTAGCTGGTTAATAACTCCTACTAGTGTTTTAGTGTTGAGGTAAACACTGGTAGTGGTTTAATTCAAGTTTCTGACTCAGAGGGGTCTGAAGGTACTTCATCTGTAAGAAATCCTGTTCTTATCACAAGCACTCCAAGTGAGGCTGAGGTGATGGAAAAGGGAGTGTGTCTTTTGCAGAGTAGAGTAGCATCCATAACTGTATCTGGATTCTGCAAAACATTCATCTTTGGTCATCACTTTTATGTTCTAATGATGCTTTTCATTTTTGGAGTTCCTTAATTTAAGAAGCTTCCTTTTTAACTGACTTAGAGAAAAAGCTAAAACTACTCTTCTGGTTTTAAAAACAAACAAAAAGGAAATTGAAGCAACAAAAAAACCAAACCCTAAACCCAAAAGTAAAGGGTAATCCACTTCAAGCTATGATAGTTAAAGACCTCATTCTGCAGTCTGTTCAGGCCAAGCTCCTCCTCCCTCCACTGAGGCTGTGCTGTTCCAGGTCGTGTGCTCTCGCTTTGAGGGAGCAGTGAGAAGGGAGAAAACATCCTTCCCAGAGCTCCCAATTTGGGTGTGTAAGAGGTCAAAACACTACTTAACTATCCTTTGCTTTCAGGTTTCTGCCTGAGATAGTTCTGTTTTATGAAGGTGAGAGGACTTGTTTAATCTCTATTGTATCTGCAAGGCACAGGCAGTGGCTGGGTGCTTAGGGAGGGGACTTGCCTTTCTACTTATTTTTGTGTGCTGCTGTACAAATTGATACATCACACTAAAAATTAATGAACACACAACAATGCTGATTCATGTATAGAAGGGATATGGAAACTACACAAATTATTCTGTTTAGTTTCCATTCCTCCCTGGAAAATAAAATATATTCCTTTAATCACACTCTCGCTCCACATGACATCATTGTCATGCATTTTCTTTGCATTCTGCTGCCGGTTTCTAAAGCAAGATCACTCCAGAAAACAGTATTAATATTTTACTGCTGGTGCAGGTCAATGACTCATGTGGTTGTACCTGCACTCAGGAGAATAATAACTTGTACCATGTAATAAAACTTCTGTGAATGATCTATTACAGTACCTGAGAGTGCTCATGGTTTTACTGTGACTTTGATTACTATTAGGGTGCTGAAGTCTCCCCTTAGTTCTCATAGAATTTTTTGAAGCTCAGCTTCAATTAGGAGACAAGTTACTGGATTTTGCAAGTAAGGAGGAACACTGAAAAATTTTAGCAAGTCCTATAAAGAGAAATAAAGAGTTTGGAGTCTGGTCCTCCAGCGCTGGCAGCCAAAGGCATGTAGGACTTTAACTTAAATAGCAAGGCAGTAATGACGTTATCAGCATTAAGAAAAAGGAAGAAAAAATGCAGCTGACATGATGAATATAACAAAGAAAATATTTTTTAATGTATTTAGGCACGTGTACACGTACACACAAGCACACTGGATTTTAAGCAAACTCTGAATGTTCAGGTTTGAGTAAGCACCTGGCTGCAGTCAAGGCACAGCACCAGTGCATGTATACAGCTAAAATAATCTTTTTCTGTGAGCTACTGTAATTCTGAAGGGCTTGCACTTGAGAAGTACAGTAAAACCAGGCCAGCTACTTACTTTTTTTGGCTTCTTCCAGTTTGTCCTTGGCACGTTTTTCTGCCTGCAAAAGCTGCTGGATTCCCTGAGACTGGCTGGTCATGCTGATTGCTGGGGCCGGTGAACTTCTGTGGAGACTGGAGCTCAGAGGGAGTTTTATACTGCTGCCAGGCTCTTCCTTGTGTTTTTTGTTCTGTGTACTATTGCAACAACCTTCCAGATTGTACCAATGCAGCCGGCTGTGCCTGGATTGCTGCTGGGCGCACAGGCCTGGGAGTGCACTCAGAAAAACACAGCAGCACGGCTGAAAGGAATGTCCTGCTCTCCTCAGGGTCACAGAGAACTTGAAGTGTCTGATTAACACATTGGGGAGAAAAAAGAGCACTTTAAACGGCTTGTATTCTAATGGGGAATTTTTACATTTTTAGGATCTTGTTTCTGAAGCAGAATACAGTTAATCTTGTCAAGGAACTAAGGGGAAAAATATTTTCTTGGCATTTCCTTCTAAAAAAACTTCCCCTCAAAGTAAAGAATCAGGTTCAGCCAACAATTAATTTTGGTTGAATACCAAGAGCTGCTTGTAAGCTTCTGTTTAATGTTGCTTCTTAACATTACTTACTGGAGCTTTCACTTTTTAAAATTTCAATAGGAATTAATTCATTGGGGAATAAGTTTAAAAAAGCATATAGTGATTGAGGTATCCTCTGCCTTGTAATCTACCATGATGGAGGTAAGTGGAGATGAGATGGAGGGAGAAACTGTGGGATTAGCTCTAAGATCCAGACTCTTGGAAGGTATGAATGGGCTAGGTTGTACTTTCAAGTCATAATGCACCCAACAGGCAAATGAATGCCTGAGCACAACCGTAAATGCACATCCCATTCCTACAGAAGGAAAGAGTGGTTTGTCAGCTACTGCATGAATCAGCAGCATGTTCATATTTTGAATCCTCCTTAAAAAAACCAAAAAAATCCCACTTCTTACAGGTACTTCAGCCATTGCATAGGAGAGGGACATGTCATGTTGCATAATTAAAATAGATTAATTTTTGTAAAAAAATACCTCACAGCACAAGTAAAATATATTTATTACAGGTTCTTGATGGAGCTCTGCCAGGACTGGAGATCACCTCCTGATATAAATATTTTTTCATGCTTCAATTTTATATACACAGTTATATATTTATACATGTGATACAATTTCTGCATATATTACAAATAAAATGCATTTATATAAAAAATCTTTGATGCGCTCTGTTAATGGTTCTTACTATAGGGCCCTTTGTTTTCTTCCCTGGGCAGCTGTGTCATGCTCCTTCCTTTGTGCTAGGTTGTTACCTAGCCCTAATGAGGACATGTACTACTGCTATGAAGTCTTTTTTTTTTCTTCCCTGTCAAATAGCTTTAGGTTTGAGAGAAGATGGAAGGTGAAGCCTCTTGCCCTATTAATGTTTTTGGCAGTTCCCTAAACAACAGCAGGACTGACACCTGGAAAAGGAATTTGTTTGGTTTTCTGTTCTGTGATACTGCAAAGTCAAATTTCACTCAAGCTCTGCCTTTCTTACAGTGTATCAATCACTGAGTTTATTTCTTCGTGCAGAAGCCATGTGAGATGCTTGCTCATCTCCAGCACTGAAACCAGAGGTTCACTCTAACTGCAGGACAGCAGACATGGTACTGATTTTAGATTTTAATGCATAGCCTTGAAGTTTATTTTATTCAGACACAGAAGAAGTGATGATCAATTCTACAGAAAATGTGGAAACTGTAGGGTTAGGAAGCCATTTGCCACTGGGATTCAGCTACTACTGATATTACTGGCAAAGAAAAGCAGAAGTGGAAAATGAAAGTAAAAAATGAAGAGATCTGGTTTACTTGGGGCAGGGAACTTCGGCTCAGAACTTTAAAGCAGAAGTTACTTAAAAATTAAATAGGAAGTTGAAATGTCAGACTCGTCTCAGACATCAAAAATATATTCCAGGCAAAGGGTCTTATCAAGCAAATCTTACTGCTGTGAGAAATGTTACAAAACTAGTAGCAAATTAAACTGTTTCAGTTTCTGGACTTGGCTGAAAGCATTATGCCTGAGACCCTTTGAATTTTCAGAGCAGTTCTCAATGCTATAATGATATAATTCTGGCCTCACTAATGATTTGAATTTTGATATTTACAATCTGTTAATTAATATTTCACAGAAAATGGTTCTATATGATGAATTTTTATGGGAAAAAGATCCAATCTTCAAGAGATTATGAAGCTCTTTCACTGTGAAAAAAAATATATATATTCTTTACGCAGATCATTTCATCTGCACATGTCACAGTTAACACTTCTAATATTTTTCTTAATTAAAAAAAATTAAATTTGTAATTCTCCTTGTGTCCAGGTTTCCATACAGTGGGGTGGCATGCCATGCTGGCCCTCATGGCATCAGGCTGGTACTAGTGCACATCTGCAGGGGAAAAGATGATAATTTATTTTGGCTGGTGCTTATACACATTTTGTTAGACTCCACACAAAGTACTGCCTCTTAGAACTGATTTCAAAGCTTTTCTGATGATGTTGGTGATTACCTCAGACTATGCTGACATGGCACCTCTATGTATCTCACCTCATGGATAATTCATTAAAATGAAGTAGGTTAAGCCACTGACTGGCCAAACAGGCTCCTACTTCATCTCAGAAACCAGTAAGAAACTTCTCTGTGTTGTAGTTCCTGGCTTTCTTTCCAAGTCAGCTCCACACTCATTTAATTAGAAAAGAGAAGCTGATGTGCTGACTGATGATGGGGGCAGGAGAAGTGTTACCAAAATGAAAGAGGGCAGAGAAAAGGGGATTTTTTTTGTTTTGTTTTTTTAAAAAGTCTCCTTTTTCTTCTCAGCATTTTGTCTATCTGTCTTGGGCTCCAGAATTTCCTGAGCCTTTTCTGGTTATCCCCACTGACGGAAAGGGAAAAATGGGCTGAGTTCTGGCATTCTTAGCCCTTCAAAGCAAAGCTGTTGAACAAGAACTCTTGAAGAGTGTTACAAGGAATGAGAGACCCAGCTGAGCTCTCCGTGCTCACCCACAGCTTGAACAGCAGAAACACTCTAAATCAGGCATTTCAAGTTTAGATGCAGGCTGTGCAGCTGCTGTTTTATCTCTGCAGTGGGAAGGCCAGGGCCAGTGGCTGAATTCATTGTAGGTAATTCAGATTATTTTATTTGGAAAAAAATCTGCTTGCTGTAACTCAGATTGAGCCTAATCTAGCATGAGTTTACCACCTTCTCAATCCACCTACTACTGAGCAGCAAAGATAGTGAGTGCTGTGGCATCCCTTTATTGTGGCTTAAGTGTGCACAGACTCTCTATGTAGGAGGGCAACAGGCAGAGTTTCCACTGAAACGTGTTTAACTTGAAGGTCTCCCATGCATTGTCTCAGTGGCTGGATTTCCCAGGGCACACACTTTTTAAGTATCTTTTTTTATAATTATGAACTGAATTCTTTCCAAATGAGCTGCATTTGCTGTGGCAAGGTGCAGATGTGTGCTAAGTAGCACACTGTGTTCAGGCTACAGCTTCAAAGCAGCAGCAGTGATTCAGTGATAAAGCCTTAGGATCAACAGTGTGTCAGGCAGGACAGCTGCCTTGGGTGCTTTTAGGGGGTCTGTGTGCCATTTGTTTTGTTGCTTTAGAAAGGCCTAAGTGAGGAAAAGCAGGGTGCACACCTGCATGGCTTCCTGCAGCATGGTGGGGATTGTTCCTCATAAAAACGGAGCACCTTCAAATGCAATAGGATCTGTCAGGCTGAGAAAGAGTGATGGGCTCCTGTTAGCATCAATAGCAAAAGGTCTTTGTACACAAATTGGTAAGTATACAGTGAAAACCATCACTCATATCTGAAAATCCTGGTCTTTTCTCTCTGAATTAAAAAACCCTGTTTGCTTATATTAGAAGAAAAAGTTATGACCTTTTTTAGTGAAGTTGTAATTATGTCTGCAAGCTAAGATTCTTGCTGCAGCATTTTCTGACACTGACAGTTTCACTGTGGTGACATCACCACAGTTGACCTCAGCAGCCTGAATTTCACCCATTGGCCTGAAAAACATGGGAACAAAAATGTATGCAAAGACGAATAAATATTAAAATATTGCTAGAGGCAGCTTGCTGCCACAGTGTCTGGGTGAGCTTATTGACTGCTGGCCAAGTCTGCAACACAGCCCCAGCTTCAAATGCCATAGCACTCTGATGATCCTATATTGAACACCTACTTTAAAGCAGCTCATATTTTTTCCTAAATTTGGCCTGTGTCTTAATAGAAGTAATTTTGTTTCTTATAACCCAACCATAACGCAACCATAGGGGGTTTCACATTCAGAGACAGACAGTTTGAGCTGTATATTTAATTACTTTTCCTAAAGATCTCTTCAACATCCAGGAGAAAAGAAAAAAAGTGTCCTTGTTTGAAATATCACTGCTCGTATGATAATTCAGGTAAATATTAATTTTAAAGAAGTGCAGAAGAAAAAGCAGCAGAAAAAAAAGCCATAGTTTCTGTGTCTCTAACTTCCAGATTAATTTATAATTTGACTGTCATTATCATTGTGGTTATTTCCTTTTCTTACTGTATGGTGTGATCACCTCAGCCAGCAAATCCCCACCCAGCAGATCACATACTCCCCCACAGTGGCATGGGGGAGAGAATCAGAAGAGCAACAGTGAGAAAACTTGTGGGTCAAGGTATAAAAGCAGTTTTAAAAATGAGGAGAAAGAGTAGGGGGACACAAACTGATGCAGAAGAAGTCACTTCTCACCTCCCACAAGCAGACCAGTGCCTAGTCAGTCAGCCTCCAAAGAGGGGGTACTGTGGAAAGGCCAAACCCCCAGTTCTGTGGCTGAGCCTGGCACTGTGTGACATGCAGCACCCCTTTGGTCAGCCCGTGGTGCTGTCCTGGCTGTGCCCACTGCCAGCCTCCTGCCAGCCCTGTGGGCGACAGAGCTGAGAAGAGAAAGCCCTGACACCCTGCAAGCCCTGTTCAGCACCACCTCGAATACTGGTGTGCTATCAGCACAATTTTAGTTGCAAGCTGGCAAGGTGCAGATGTGATGAAACAATTAACTTCGTTGCAGCCAACCCAAAGACAGAGCTTCATTTAAAAGTTTTCTCTTTTTTTCCTCTTTCCCCAGTGCAGCTATTTGCTGTCTTCTTCCCCATTCTTTTGCACCATTACATCTTCTCTATGATTCTTCACACTGCTGCCTTTCCCAAAAGAAGTTTGTAACTTCATCAGTGTTTTTGTGCACCCAGGCAGGCAGGGAGGGGAAGTGGGGAGCCATATAAATATGTTTTGAACTTGGTGTAGGCTAACCAACAACTCACATCTGTGTCACAGCTCAACATTCACTTGAAGAAAACCAAGTGTACTATATCAGAAAATTTCAGCTCTGTCTCAAATTACACTTCACAAGATCAACAAAGACACCACAAAGAAAATAGTTCAGCTTTGCAGCCTAGAGGAGCTGTACCTGTGGTCCTTTGCATTGTACTTAAGTGCTGCTGTTTTGTATATAGCTTAAGGTTGTTTCATCAATTTTCTAACTTTTAACAAAATCTTAATTTTCTACTCAGTCATTTCACTGTATTTCATCCCAGCTCTGAGCAACACCAGCTTAAACTGAAAATGAGAAAAAGCAGTACGAATTTCATTTCTTGTAGTGAAAATATTAATACTTCTATAGGAAGAAGAAAAGCTTTATTTGGAAAAGTAAGAGAGAAAAGATGGGGTGGAAAAAAATGAGATATACTGGTAACATTTCTCTTAAGACTAGAGTAGAAGTTGCTTTAGGTAAGGTAGTCTGTAAATTTTTCTGATGTTATTCTGATACAATTCTGAAAGTGAATTCTGAGGTGTTTTTCTCCTTACTTTGCAAAATCAACTTTTAATTAGTGTTCCTAAACACTAACATGTACATGTATTTACGTTAGTACACGTGTGTATTAAGAATCCCTAGTCCATCACTTTCCAGTGACCTCGAGGGTTTTTGGTGTAATTAAAAAAAATAAAAATAGAACTTATCCTCCCTTCACAGAAGAAATCAGAACATTAACTAATTTTAGCCTATCCACCACTTTAGATCACATCTCTGGTGTTTCTGTTGTTTCTCTTGCTTGTCATGTGGCTGTGAGAGTAGTGAGTCTTCTGTCTCAGGCGGTTCCTCATTTTAGAAGGGGAAGGATTTTTATTGTCAAGCCTTTGTGCAGTGTAAACACTTCCCCCCCCCGCCCCATTCTCTTGGTAGGTGGTAGGGATTTGGGATCTGCCTCCGCAGAAGGCAATTCTGCTGGTGAGGATGTCTGTATGTTTTAAAGAAGAGCATTTATCCCTCTTACAGGCTTGAAAAGAAGGTCAGAATTCACGATAAGTTTTGTTTTTCTTTCAAACACTTGCCAGTAACATCAGAGCTCAGTTAAACCAAGCACCATTAGAGTGTGTTGACCGTGTCCCGAAATATCGCGCCAGCCCTCTTGGGGAGCCCGGCTGCCCACACGGCTGCGTTCGGGGCCGTGCCTGTGCCTCCCGCCGCTCCCCTCTCCCCGCTCCTCTCTCCCAGCTCCCCGCTCCTCTCTCCCAGCTCCCCGCTCCGCTCTCCCCGCTCTCCCCGCTCCTCTCTGCCCGCTCTCCCCGCTCCTCTCTGCCCGCTCCTCTCTGCCCGCTCCTCTCTGCCCGCTCCTCTCTGCCCGCTCCTCTCTGCCCGCTCCTCTCTGCCCGCTCCTCTCTGCCCGCTCCTCTCTGCCCGCTCCTCTCTGCCCGCTCCTCTCTGCCCGCTCCCCGCTCCCTGCCGCGCCGGGCCCGGCCTGCTCGGGAGGAGCAGCGAGGGAAGGCAGCCAGAGTGCGCTATGGGCCTGCGTGCCCGGTGGGGCTGGGGGGAGGTGGAGCTGGCGGGAGCCGCCGCAGAGGAGCGGGGCCCTCATAACAGCTCCTCATAACGTGAGGCGGCCGAAACTCTGCTCCCGACTGCGCCGTAGCCGCGTTCTCCTTGGCGTGGGATGGGAAATAGAAGGTGTGTTGATCCAAAGATAGGTCAAAAGTGGTTGGTGTCATTGTCTTGGAAGTGTAATAGACTGAAAAGGTGCATTTCCGACAACAATTATGCTTTTAATGGTGAACCGTGGAGCATGAGCCACTATGGGAGAGCTCCCTGTGGGCCTCCCTCACAGCTCCTTTGTGGGGTGTTGGCTCTGTATTTCTGTGGTTATGGCACAAAAGTTCTAGGGGTCAAACTTTGTCTGGTAGAACAAAGAGGAATAGAAGATTTTACAGAAGAGCGTTTTGGAAGATCCTTGTCTATCCCAGGGAATATTTTCTGGCCCTGCAGAGAGCCAGAGGATTTTTGCTACCACACAGCATTTAAAGGGGAACCTCAGTGCTATCTGTGCTATTCTGAAGTCATAACAAGAATGAGGTGAATGACTTCAAAAATATATATATTTTTAGTATTAAATGGAACTCCATTTACATGTGGTTAATGTTGACATGAAAAGTATGCTCTGGTAAATATGTGGTCTGATAAGAGCTGCTGGAATCAAAAATAAAGGCAAATTATTATCAATTTGGTAATTCTGAGCAGCTGCCTATTTTATCTTTGAAATAAATGGCTGGAAGTATTTTTTTTCTTTTTTCTTTTTTTTTTAGAAAAAAATGGAATTATGCTACTATGAAAGCACAAAAGTATCTCTATTTCTGTCTGAGGATATTGTGAATACTTGCATTGCTCTTTTTTGACAGTATGGGTAATAGCAGAAGCAGCGTGGATTAAACCTTTCTCAGAGAGCATGGCATAGGCTGTAATAGAAGTCTCTCAAAAGAAGAAATGATTGCTTTCAAAAACCTCAAAAGATACATTAAAAAAGCAGCTTCATGCTTATGGGTATGGTAACCCTTGATAAAAGGCTACACTATCTTGGCTCTCAAAACTCTTGAAATTAAATTAAATCCATTGAAATTCTTTAGTAAAGGGCTAAGAAGTAATAGCTTTTATTCTGTCAGTGTGCCCTACTGGATTTTTCCCTTCCAAACCACCTGAGATCCTCTTCTTAATAGCAGAGATGGTTGTATATATGTATCCCAGAATTCACAACATTACAGCAGGTCATCTGTCCATTTCACTTCTTCCCCTTTTTGAGGTAGGGTGAACACTGTATACAAAGTACTGAGAGTCTCAGAAGTTACTCTTTTTCTGCCTCCTTCTGGCCACTTGACTCCTCTTCGCCTTCAGAACAAAACCAGCTTTGCTTTTATGAAATAAGCTGTGGTGGCAGCATGAGCAGCCGTGCCTGCATTTTGCCCGTGCCAGCTCTCAGTGCTGCTGCCCGGGGCCTCATGCTGAGTGACCCCTGGGCAGGCTGCAGCCCTTTTGCTGGCTCCTACAGACGTGTTTTTAATGAATCTCACATGGGAAGAAGAGGGGTAGATGTAGTAGCTTTCTCCTTGCGAGCTTCAGTGAGGCATGGGGGGCAGGTGCTCACCTGCATGTGTCAAATAAATGTGCAAGTGTCAAGTGTTACGGATGTTGTGCAAACTGGCTGTAATAGCAACAGGTTGATATTTTTTTTCATAAAGTGCATATTAAGTCCCATGTACTCCAGGAAAAAAACCCAACAGGAGTGTGTGCTGTTACCCTGGGGACTGCTCTGAACTCTTACAGGTAAAGCACTATCCTTTCCTTGAAATTTCCAAGTATAAATTTCCTCCTCTCACTGTAATATGTTTGATGTCAGTATTTTCTTCTTCTCTCACATTCCTGTTTTTGCAGTTCTACAGTATGTGAAACACCTGTTATTGTAAGCATTGATGATACTGAAGAAATAACAAGGCTCTACAGCACAGAAACCTGTGTTAATAGGTATGTGAATTAAAGAGTGGGAGGGGAGCTGATGGTAAGAAGTTCAAAAACCTGACTCTTTACGATAACTTTGACTTCCTCTATATAAAATTTTGCTGTTTTGAAGTTTGCAGGTTAAATATATAAAGGGATGAGTTGGCAATGGGAACTTTCCCCTACTTCAGACAGTATCTGGTAAGGTTGTTATCAGCAAATCAAAGGTTTGCATGAACATATGCTTATGCCTGTGGTTAGGTGTGTGTTATCCTGTTATTTGGCTTACAAATTTTCATGTCAGCTTTGCAGCCTACCTTGTCAAAGAATCTGTTTGTTTTAGAAAACTGACCTAAAAAATAATTTTGCAAGGGAAAACCCCAGAGTTCTCTGCAGGAACATGATTTGAGCACACCTCCTTGAGAATGGAAATGTTTTAGTTCCATGTCTACCAGCAGTTTGCTTGACCCCTAAGGCAGCAGCAAAGAGGTCAGCCTGCAGGGTCAAGAGCCATGAGTGCTATGGCATGACATGGCTTCTACTGCAATCTGTGGACAGCCTGTCTGTGTCCTGGCCCAGAGAGGATACAGAGATGACCCAGTCCTTTCCTGCACCCCATGATGTCTCTCAGGTTGACTAGCAGCTGCAGGTAGCAGTGGAGAAAAAGTGGTGAAGTTTAATTTCTAAGGCTTGTTTAAGAGGATAAAGAGGAAAAACTGCTGCATACATCTAGGCTGTAACTGCTAGAGTTAGTGTACTCTAGCTTGCACTAATACCCATGTGGGAAAATGGAGAAGCCTTAGAGGCTGTATTTCTTCCCCTGCAATCAACAAGAGCTCAGTTAAATGTTTTCAGGCTCATGGTTTTCATTCATGTTACTGAATCACAGCCTCTGCACAGCAACCATACAGCAACAGGCTTTAAAAGTCCAGCAAAGGAAGTCTAAGTGTTGGGAAATGGCTTGAAGATTTCATTGCATTTACTGCAGTGATTACACAGAGTCTGAAAGTTCAGAGTTTTAGGTGAGGTGGAAGTAGGCTTGGTTTGGAGGAAACAAGATGAAAAAGAATATTTCACAGCAGAAGTGCTTCAGATTTCCATATGAATTGGAAACAGGATCACTCCAGAGTGGCATAAATGGAAGCCTTTGCCTTGCTTTTAAAATTTCAGAATTCACCATCCAACAAGAGGCAATGTCATTTTGAAGTCCTAGAATTTCAGAGCTATCTTGTTAGTTATGCTGAGTATAATTAGGAGATGCTTGTGTCTGTAATCTTCCTGGTCAGCTATGTAGTTTTTGCTGCTACAGACGCTTAATTCTTTCATAGCTTTTGTATGCTGGGCATACAAAAATTAAGGCTTTTCCTTCAGACGGAGATATACTGAGCAATATGAACCTCATTTTAGTTTGATATCCCAGCTTAATTTTCAGTTTACTGAGGTTCAGAAAATTGCTCCACACTGGTCAATGGAGATGCATTCTAGAGGGGTGAATGTGTAGAAAAAATGATTTTTATATTTTTTCCTCTTCATATATACAGCATGATTTTAAACAGTCTCAAGTGTTTAACTAGAGTGATTGATTTATTTGGAACTGATTGATGGTCACTAATGCATTTGAATTATCTAAGATAGTTTCAAAACTGAATAAAAAATTTTGTTTAAATATAGATTCCCTGTTACTAAAGGAGGTGAATGAAAATGAATTCAGATGTTGTGTAGTCTTATCTTACTTGTTGTGTGTTCTTACCTCATGTGAATCATGATTTTTGAAGAGTTAAGATTTTAGCTAAGAGAAGCAATTTATAATGATCAAGATGTAAGTCAGATAAGCAAATGGTAAGTTAATGATTATTAGATACTTAAGCCAGAGCTAATTGTTATATTGTTTGCTATTATGAACTTGTTAATAGAAGTGGAGTAAGTGAACCATTGTAAGAACAGATTGAAACCAGTGAGAACAATGGCCAGCACCTGGACTCTATACCAATCACCAAGCAGGGGGCCTTGGATCATGCCAGAGGGTCACAGAGACCTGATGAAGACTTTCCTGACTTCATCCTTTGAAGACCACTGACCCAATTTGAGACCACCAACCCAAATCAAGAGAAGAATTGTGCACACGTGAAGGACTAAGAGCCTCATTTTAATACTGAATGGGGATGGAAGGTGCTGGGGTTATGCATGTGTTTTGTATGTAAGATTTTGGAAAATAAATAGAGGGAAGAGAACCTTGTTTGGGGCAGTCACGCCTTTTGGGGACAATCCCCGTGCTGCCCACTGGTGAATAAACATACCACTTTTTAACTTTAATTACTTAGAGGGTCTTTGACTGTGATCATAGTGTTTTTTTTAAACGATTCACATGGGCAATCATTGCCTGATTAAAATATATTATTGTGTGTAGGCTGAATGATACTGCAGTGTTTAGTGGGAAAAAAATTCTTTAATGAAGTCTGGAGAGCTCCCATACAAAAATACCAGACACTCACATTCATTCTACCATATTTTGCAGTGTGGAGTTTTTTTTCAGTGATACTGGCAGTTATGGATCAGGGAAGAATCTTGAGTGGATGTGTGGTGGTGGTTGGTGTGTGCATGTGCTCATGCATCATGTCCACAGCAATGTTGATGAAAAGCTCTACCAGTCCTACACTGTTGGAAAAATAATTTTTAAGTCTCTGCCCCTCTCTCTGAAACATCTTCAGGATGATTCCAGAGATAAGGAGAAATGTAAACATGGGATTCAGGTGTTCATAAACTAGAAGGGGAAAAATATTTTTAAAATAAAAGAAAATCCCAACAAAATAAATGCATAGATTTCTTTGAACTACCCAGCTAGACCTGCTATGTATGTGTGTCTTCTAGCTGTTCTACCCCTCTCTTCCTGAAATATAATTTTAATAAGTTTATAAAGCTGATTTGAAACATGCAGCAATAAGACACCATAGATTTCTGTCTCAGGGAAGTCTTAGCTGATGATAGCAGAGTGTGTTGGTTTCAATGTATTCTAACTAAAACTAAGAAGTATGGGCCAGACTTTTAATCTGGGTAGCTCTGTCTGGAATGGTGCATGAATATACAAGCATATATGTGTGTCTGAATAGACATTGGTATAGTCATAAATGTCAGAAAAAGCTGCTCAAATACACACTAATAGGTCTTTAGTGTTTATTTGGTGCATTTGAAATACAATTTTTCTTCCATATGGACTGCATTTTCAAGTTCCTTTTCTTTTTGTCCTTCACCTGACTGGAGTATTCCATTTCTTTGCACCCACAACCAGCATGAGGCCTGTAAAATTGCTTTTTTTTTCAGTAAGAACTACAGGATTTGGTCTATAGTTTTAGTGTAGATTAAAGAAATAATGGATTTCTTTGAAAAAAAAGCCAAGGAAAATCAGGACCATTTTGTTCAATACTACATCACTGTTTCCAGTAATTACCTTATACAGTTAGCAAGTCTTTCCACTTTATGTAAATATATTAACTTCTGAAAATCCCTTATAGCTGTGAGGTGGGGCCTTTTGAAGGAGGTGTTCTTTTGAAGGTTCAAGGGTCTCTTAAACATACATTTTCTTTCTTCAAAGTAAATCTTATAGATTCCCTGTCACAAATCCTTCTTGTTAGGAATTCTGCTTCAAGAATGGTTTGAATTTCAATATCAAGTATTTCAAACAAATACATCTAATGCCTCAATACATTTTTCTTAGGGTCAGTCAGTGGCCCTAAATAAGAAAGGGAACCTCTGATAATTTGAATTCTATTCCCAGCAGCCCTTTGAAGAAAAGAATAAAATAAAATCTGTGCTTTTTTTTATAGTTACTCCTGAAAACCAAGAAAGGGGAAGTAACTGTAAACTTGCAGGTTTTGAAGCTGCTTTTTCTGCTTCTTCATTTTGTGCTCCCATTCCCTATATTTTTGTAAGATGAGTGAAAGGTGAAAAACTAACAGAAAATAATGCAATAACTTTAAGGTAGGTTTTGATCTTGACTCCTAAACAAAAGAAATAAGTATAAGCATGTGTGTTATTATCAGTTTAGGCTGTCGAGTTTTCTGTAGTGAAATCCTGTTCTAGAAAATCTTAATGATTGAAGGACAAGTGGTCTGTTTACACATCACTGAAGAAGTGAGGCCATAAGACTGTAAAGCATTTACCTCTGAATTTTTATTGTAGCTAAAAATGGATATTTTTTGTGATATAAATTTGAAAATTCTGAAATGTTATAATGTAAAGGTTGTGTAGGCTGCAAATCAAGAGAGAGAAAAGGTACTTGTAAAATTTGGATATGAAGAAAAAGAATATAATCTCAAGAAATTTGCATAATAAGAGCTAGAATTTTGCTCAGTGTCTGCATCTGTGGATGTGAGGAAGTACATACCTCTTCTTGGTTTTAAAGCCTTTAGCTATGAGACAATTAAGGAAGAACATAGATTTCTTGAAAGATTGTCTGGTTTATGTTATGAGATTACACAGCTCAAGGACACCTTCTTGTTAAGAAAACCAGAACTGAACTTTCTTCTTGAAATCCACCCTCATTTTTACAGTCAGGGTCTCCAGGAAATAAAATCATAAATCTGGAATGTTATAAAATACTTTCCTATAATTCAAGGTCAAGTTATAAATCTTAAGTTACCATGTTTCTTGCTAGATATGTATTTGTTCTGGTTCTTAGAGCTAAAATCTTCCAAGAAGTGACCCTTTAAATGTTAGTGACATTAATTTTAGCAGCAGATTTGAACATTACCCTTGCTGAGCTGGGCAGTGTGAGCTGCTTAAAACAAAAGTGTATGCTGATAGGTTTTTGTGCAGCATGGAACACGAAACATTTAAAGGATCCTCTTTTCCTGATAACCCTTTCATGGAAAAATGACAGTTATTCTGCAACTTCATCCATCCTTACATACTCATGTACATGTTCCTGTGTGTACCTCCAGATGCAGTGAGAATTCTGTGGATCACTGCCCTTTTGGGGCACACCTTGGTACTTCACAGATGCTGTAGAGTCGAGGGTAGGGCACAGCAGCCTGACATCTAAGTGCAGCTGGATGTAGTAAAAGCACATTGCATTGTACTGCTGTCTGTGCTTTCTCTGCTGAGATTTTTACCAGCGTCCCACTTGCTTATGCAGAGCTCTCAGTGACCACCACTTCTTGCTCCACAATCTGCTTTTCTCTTCTGCTCTCCTCATCCCTCTCCTCTCCTTCTCTCCCACTTGCAATTGCATTGCTCGACCAGAACATGTGTGCATTGCACAGAGCTGGCTGTCAAAGGGTGCCTTTCCCTGAGCACTGGTGTGCCAAGGGACAGCTGGGGAAGAAGGAAAGCCTCTGTCAGTGCTTGTCTCCAGCTTAGGAGAAGGACAGCACAAATCTCTGCACTAGCAGTGTGTCATCCAGTGATGAAAGTGTTCAAATTATTCCAAATAATCCTGCAGAAATGGCCATAAAGCTATTATTTTAAACATAGAAAACTACAACCTCACACTTAAACAGGTAAGGGGAGGAAGAGATACTGGTAACTGTGTTTACCACAGGTAGATTGAAATACATGGTTAAAGTACAAGCCCAGACACACTGAGGCATAAAATGCATCTCATCAAAGATACTGCCCAAAAGTGTTATTGGGAGGGCTGTGTAGTGAATCATTTTGCTCCATACAATGTGTACAAGTCCTTTCATGTCAAAAGGGAGGTATTGACAAGCTGAAAGAGCAGCCAGGGGCCAGGGAGAGCAAGAGATGTGCTCCAAGCACTTGGACTGGACAGAACTTCAAGTGTCTGCACACTTCTGCAACCTCTCCCCTGCCCCAGAGCAGGGTTTGTAGATCCTGCAGCACCTGGGAGTCAGTGTCACGTGTGCTTTAGTTCAGTGCAAGCTTCAAATCACCCCAAGAGCTAGGAAAGCAGCTTATCAATTGAGAAAATCTTGAGGCATTTTACTCAAAAGGTCTTACCAAATCTTTAATGTAGTCCTTAGATGAGCAAATGGATGATATGTATCTGTCTCTGTACTTTCCTGCTTTCAGCAAGAAAGTGCTGGTATCTCTGGCATCCGCATTGATGAAAAGGAGCTTGATGCCTCTGATGTACAGAATGAAAGCTGAGATATCAGATAGGTTATCCAGAAAGGATCAATCCTTTCATCTAAGCATTCCAAAGGTAAGAAGACAGGCACTCACCTCAAGTGTTTCAGTATGTTAAACTGAGGTTGGAGATTCTGGACCAGGATATCAGCACTGCTGTTTTCAGCTCTCAGAGTATTCCTTACTTCAGGGAACTGCAGTGGGCTGCATCAAAATGCCTTAGCCAATCTCCAGAAAGTCCAGTTGCAAAAACAGCTACCAGAGACAACATAAATGAAATTGTGGCTTAACTGATGTAGCTGGAATGTCACTTATCTGGAAAAGATGGTTGTATTCAGGTCCTCAGTTAATGAATTTTGCAGCTCTGCACCATTTCTGGGCCTTGGTAATTATCATACAGGAACCAGAAAATGAAACCAGATTGGAAAGCTAAGAGCAGCATCAATTGCCAAGCTGAGGCAAAAGCAAGAAGCAGCAGTCAGAAATATTTATTGGTTTTCAGTTATAGCTTTACTTGATCTAATAGTCTTAATCTGACAGTCCTGAAAAACACTGCTGATGATCTTTCACAACAGTAAAGATATTAAATATATCTAATATTGCAGTTAAACAAAACTTGCTTCCACTGCATACATTTTATACAGCATAAAAAGTAGTATCAGTAGTTTAAGTGGGTATTTGCTGGGATTTAAAATAAAAATTCTATTTGACAGGACTTTGGGGTTTTGTTTTTCCTTTTGAGCTCTTACTTGTTCAAGAAACAGTTATAGGAGATTTGGATGATTGGTAAATAATTTATAAAAATGTTTTCACATATTTTACACATAATCACACAAATTGTTGTAGATCATGAATATCAAAATATTTTGCCCCTTAATTAACCTGAATGTTAATGAAAATATAAAACTATTTAAAATAGGTAAATAAGTATAGATGAATGATCTTCAGAGAGATCCCACAGTTATATGGTTGTACAAATATATGTATATTTTCAGCCTGCTTAACTTTCTAATATGAGTTAGGACATGTATAAAACCCAGGCTTTCTCAAAACTACTTTTTCTACTTCCTGTTACCTCTTGGAGTAGAGCAGAGACCATTGTGGAAGCAGCAGAGAAAAGCTTTTCCCACCTTGTTTTTTAACTTCTCTTTTCTCACCCTGCTTGTGTTCCTCATGTAAAAATATGCACAGAGATTGTTTTCCTCAGGACTGGTATTTTGGTGCCCAAAAATTGTAGTAGTATGTGAAAGGTATTTTCAGCTAGAATGGGGTGTATGTAAGCCTGACCTTACATATTCATGATTCAAGAAGGTGAACTGTCTGTGAAGAGTAGTGAGACAGTGCAGGATTTATTTCAGGCAGATGTGGGAAATTTGGAGAAAGGAAGGTTCTGAGAGCAAGGAATAGCACCAAGAATTCTTTGATCAGGGGCAGTGGAGGGCAGGCAGGTCTTGTTCTGTTTGCTATCATCTGTCTTTAAGTTCCTGTTTACAGTAGAAGGCAAGGAAAATGAACTGGTTATTTGCTTTTCTTAAACAAACTTATTTGTGAATCTGTATTTTTCCATGGTGGTTGATCTCCTTCACCTAAAATGAGTGTGCTGGTGGAGGGAGTAAAGTCTCAGAAAATTTGCCCCTTTGGAACGTGTCTATTGATCAGTGTGGAGCAACTTTCTGAACCTCAGTAAACTGAAAATTAAGCTGGGATATCAAAATAAAATGAGGTTCAGATTGCTCAGCATAGCTTTGTCTGAAGGAAAAGCGTTAATTTTTGTTTACCAGATTACAGGTTTACAGTCCTAGACTTTGTTCTAGGAACTGGCACTGTATTTTTGGTTTGATTCAAAATCAATTTTAAATAACGCCTCTATATTTTAACACAGAATCTCATAAACTCTAAAGAGGATCTTATGAGAAGAAGACAAAAACAGACAGAGACTCTTTCTAAACAATTGTTGCATGAAGTTTCATCTTCTGTAATATTTCTTAACGTACTAAGTGTAGGAAGTATCACTTGCTGTAAGGCAGAAAGAGGATGTGCAAATATTTTATGCTGATCTGGGGAGTGAGAACACATTACCAAATTAGTATATTAGCTTGGTATGGGAAAAATGAGCCATTCTTCCTAATAATTTATATTGCTAGCATTTTATCACTTTTTAGAATAAAACTTAGGAAACAATAGTGATACTAAGTTTTTTGCCTTTTTTTTTCGTTTTTTAGCCAGCGATTAGACTTTTGGCAGTGTACACATGTCAGATATTATAAAATAGTTGTGAAATTGTGGTGTTTCTTAGGGTTCTGTTTTATGAGAAACATGGCAGGGTTTTTTTTCTTGAAAGAAATTAATCTAATACTGTTTTGCTTCTCTTGTGATTCAGTGGTTTACACAGTCTGAGAATTCCAGGTGTTTGGGCAATACCACAGCATGGGGTTACCAGTTTTCCCTCCTCCCCTTCCACCATCTTTTTTTTGGTTATTTTTGACTCTTCCATTGCACTGTATGCACAGATTGTATGTGTTTATAAAGCCTCAGCAATATGTTTCTTGAGCTTTGTGACCCAGTTAAAATAGCCAATTTGTGCTAAATGTCTTTGAGTGTTTATTAAGAAATGTCCTATAGTGAAATAGAATTTAGCTAGAAAACCCAAATATCAAAACAAATCTATTTATTTCAGTGTTTGACTTCTCAATGCTGTCTTTTCTCTTACCTGTCCTAAATCACTCAAATATTTACTTGACTCTGCCAAGATTTGTCTTGCACAAATCTACTGTTTACATGATTGTTACTTTAAAAGTATTTATGCAATATTTTTGCACCTCTGTTAGCTGACTCTAATTATGCCCTTTAACAAGAAGTGATAAAGAAATATTTGCAATTACATGAATGACTTTTGCGTAACTCTTTTTCTGTAAAGTTTAGAATTTACTGCCTTTCCTAAATTTTCTGTTTTTTAGTGTGAGAATAAACTAATAAACCAAGACATCCAGTGCATCTTTAGGCAGACTTTTTTTTTTTTCAGAATATCAGGATTATGAATTTGTCACATTTTAAGATGGCCTGTAGTGTGTGTGAAACAAACTGAATGGCTTAGTGGCATGGTGACTGAGGGAGGGAGATAGAGAGCCTGATGTACAAGGTAAATAAATCAGTGGGATCAGTTTGGTTTCCTAACTGTTTCAAATTCAAAGATGACTATTGTGGGTTTAGATTATAGAAATCTTCCAGACTATTTTAGATTTACAGCAGTAGTTTCTTGACAAGCCACTGAGGAAGATGTAATGCCTGCCACATGCTTATCTTTGAAGATATCTCTCTAACCCTTTTGGACAGCCCCAAAGAGAAAAATCATGTCACAATGTGAAGAAGGGCAGGAGATGGGTGATCAGAAGATGACCAACAGCATCACTGTAAGCAGACCAGCCTTCTAGGTAAAGATTTGTGGTTTATGCTTATAAACACCTTGCTCAAAGGCATTTTGTGCTTCTGTACAAAAATGACTACGATCAGCTGTGGGACTGCATGTCTATCCAAAACATAATCATAGCTGGGATGTTAGAAAAACATTTGCTAAAGAGTAGTCCTGTGTTGGAAAAATGCACACAAATACTCTTGGCTATAAGCACTGTCATCTGACAGATAGTAAAACACCAGGGCTTGTAGACTGCAGCTAATAAGGTATGACAATAAATCTGGCACCCCAGGTGAGAAGCAGTCTCAGAGGAAGCAAGATACAGTGGTAGAAGCAAAGAATACAGAAGTTAATATCAGAGAAGATACCTGCTTGGGAAAAACAGAAAAGGGGACAGCAGACTCACAGAAGGCAAGCTGGTCTGCTCATTTACAACAGACTAGAAAGCAGTTAGCTCTGAAGTAGCATATTGTAGGGAGATAGCCTGAACCATGGGTTCAGTAGCTTACCCTGGCTCTAGTCCTGGCCTGCTTCAGTTCAAGTTCAGCATTAAAAAAACATTAAAGAAAAACAAAAAAGAAAAAAAAAAGAAAAAAAAAAGAAAAGCCCACCCTATGTATTAACTTCAGAATAAACAGGTTTTTGTATTTGGTACAGAGCACACAGAAAGCAATGTTCAAGAGGTAAGGGAATGCCCAGTGATCTGCAATGGAACCAGAATGTAAAGACTTCAGAAAAGGCTGTTTGTAAGCATTTTCTTATTTTTCTGTGTGGGCTCTTTTGTGTTGGCAGGCGCTACTATTGCTTTGACTCATGTTCTGTCAGGCCTTCTGCAAACATTGCACAACCATGACTTTATGGTACAGGTAAGACAGCATTTACTGCAGAGTGTTATGAAATAGAATATAATTCTGCATATAATTTGGGAAAATTACCTAGCAGGTATAGATTATCTAGTACCAAGTCATCAGCAAGTAACCAGTTTAGCTGAAGGCAGGGTGGATTTGGTGAAGGTGTTAGGGGAGATCTGGCACAGAGGATATCTCCAGGTATCTCCAGCTGGGGTGGTGTTCCTGAGTTTCAGTCTGATTGTTCAGAGAACAATGCCCTGCCTGGCCTTCAGTTCACTGCCCTTTAAAACTGTGGTTCTTCATTTGTTGAGACAGTCATATGAGTACCTGTAGAACCCAAGAAGTTTGTACGAGGAAATGAAACGGGGTGGGGGAAACAGAATTAGACTAAGAGGAGGAAAAGTCTGCCACCACTAAAGAGCTCTTCTGAATGAGAGTTCAGTAAGTGGTCCAGGGGATGCAAATATTCAATTAATTGTCATTCCTCCTTTTCATTTTCCCTTTCAAAATGAATGATGGAAGGATACAAAGAAAAGACACTGCAGGTAAAAATGTTTATTTGATGTTTTATAATGTAAAATTATCTCATTCACTGTACAATATTTGAGCACCTTACACAAAGCTCAATCCTGAGCTGTTCTTAGCATACAGCACTCATTCAAAACCAGGAGGTGGAGCAGATGTTCAGCACAAGTCTGACAAATCCCAGGGCTTATGGGTATGCTGACACTGTTTAAGGGTAGCAAATTCTAAGTGGGCATGTTAAAAGGAGGTATTAAAGAACATTAATTTCATAATAACTGAGCTCACTGTTATCCTGGATTGATTTTATGTGTAAGAAAGAAGCACTCCTGGCACCCCCAGGAGCTTCTCATAGGCTTATTGCTTGTTTTGGGCCAGCTTGTGAAGAGCGCCTCAGGGATACCAGAATATGTTCTCTGTCCTGAGCAGGTACAGCACAGATCATGCAGGCAACATATGAAGTGAAGATGTCAAATCATCATTGCCTGAGGGTTGATAGCAGCTGAGCAGTATGCTTGCACAAAGAGCTCTACTGTTTACTCTTGACCTTAAAATAATTTGATCCAATATGACACTGTAAGTAGAAATGTTTTCTTTCTTCAGGAAATAGTTCTTGGCAATTGAAAACAAGCCTAGAAAACTATGTAAAAAATAGATTCCTTAGCAAATGTTCAGTGAAATATCAAGACTTATATATTCTCTAGCACGAACAATGTTTTCACAGTAAGACTGTCAAATTAAATTTACTGGATAAAATGCATAATGCAGGTAACCCCCTTGATTTAAACAGAGTTGCCCTTGGGATAAATTTATCCTCTGTCCCTTAGTGTTTGCAAAAGCATGTGACTTCAGTTTCTGTGGAACTGCTTAATTCTGATATGCAGTGTGTTGAGTATCACTGTAACTGAGCTGAGTCATGCGAGTTGACTTCAGTGCAAGGGAAATTATGCAAAACAAAGTCTGCATTACTTTAAATCCAAATGATGTATGGAGTATGTAGAGAATTTATTAGTTAGTTAGCTAGTTATATAGTTATATAGTTATTCTATCAAGGCCTCTGAACAAAAGGAAAACACGGGTGAGTTCTTGAGAATACATTTCTTGAGAACACTAATTTATAGCACATTTTGTAAACACTTAACACAAAACAGCATTAGGTTTAGGTACCAGTGAAGAACACCATTGCCTGAATTAGCCCTCATTCTCCATGCCTCTTAAACCCTCCAAAAAACAAATACACCCCAGTTAAAATTCTTGGTGATGAATGCCAAAGTGAAACCATAATGACTTTGAAAATCTGGACTTGGAATTCGTGTTGTGTGAGGAAGGTGAATATTATCTGGCTAAACTCTTAGGGAAATGAACACAGGGTGAAATTGAGCAGCATGAAATCATATGAAGAGAGAACACAGTGAGGTTTCACTGGCATCTTTCAGTCCTGGTTCCTATGGCACACCAAGAACGTTCATTTTTGGGTGGCACAGGTGCTGTAGGTGTCAGAGTGCAGGGGAAGGGTGGCTGTTGATATCTGATGGCACATACAGAGTGGGCCAGTCTTTGAGTGCAACCTGCAACAGATTTATTTGGCTTGTGACTGTATGAATCTGCATTTTATACCCTGATTACTGCTACAGTTGCCTTCCTTTATTCTTTCCAGTCTATTTCCTCCTGGCTCAGTAGTACCTGGCAGAGATAGGTAATGGTTTGGGGAACACTCTCGGAGTAGAAAAGGGGAATCCCAAATAATATCACATGGTTGAAGAGTTAAGCTCTCCCTTCCTTTAGGGTAAATAGTGGTGAGTTTTATGGCTGTTCTGTACTTTGCTCTGGCCTTCACTGGACTAGGAAGCAGCTCCTTGGCTTCTCCACAAAGAATAGTAAGGTATTTTTTAGCTGCATTAGCATATTGTGGTGTTGTTTTGGGACAGAAGTGTCATGCATGTGTGCTTACTCCCTCCCTCTGTCACACCCTGTAAGCTGATGCCTCTGAGCAGCACAATTTACAAAACAGTTACAGAAACACCTCCTGGTGGAAAGCAAGTTAGCAGGGAATGTGGAGGCTGTGAGTGACCTTGGTGTCTCTCAGTAAGCTGTAGGAGTGTTTGGTATCTGGGCAGAGCTTTTGCACTGTCTAACATCAGTCACAGAGCACTTAGAGCAGTTTTGTCTGATGTCTTATGAGGAGACTTAAGTGGATGTCTCTGTGGATGGAGATGGGTGTGTAGAGTGTTTTGAGGATCACAGCTCCTGACTCCAATGCTGTGGTCTTATTAGCAGTGAGAGAACCAGATTCCCCCTCCCAGGTTACCCAGGGGGATGAGTGAATATTCCTAGGACTGACTCAGAAGTGGAAGAGAAAGAGAATTTGGAATGAGCATTGGTGATACCTTTGTCATCATCTCCTTAGTCATCAATTATTACTCCCATGTGGGACATCTGAATCAGGTGTAAATCAATGCAAATCAAAATCAGTGGGAACTTTCACTGCATCTTTCCACAGAATAAATCAATTTCTCTCTCTCCTTAGATCATCTGTTTCAGAAATCTAGTGTAAGAATAAGGAATCTGAATATATGGATTCCAACAGTATGTTTTCATTTCAGTGTCTCAGTAAGAGCATTTTTTTTAACTTTTGTGACTGTCAGTCAGAGCCAGTTGTGGTGTGTTTTAAGTGTTGAAGTTGAATATAGTCTGCTTGTATGCCTGTGAAATATTAGCAAGTTCTGAAACGCAACTAATTTTATTTTTCATTTGTTGTTTGCTTTTCCTTGTTTTTTTTTGTATTTTTTTTTTAGATGTAAACTGTAGTGGTTAATTTATTTGTTAGTATATGGTAGCTTCAGCATAGAAATTTCTGCCATTTTCAAGTGGCAGAGCTCGTGTTGTATGACAAACATCTCATAAACCACTTAAGTACAGAATCAGCCTATTTTATTATTATTTCAATGTAGTTTCAATATAAAATGATGCAAATTGCTTCATAATGGTATTTGAAACTTATCTGGAGCAAGGACATACTGCTTTAATTCTTTCTTCTTTGAATTCCCTTTCTGTTCTTTACATTTCGAGGGCTCTTTAAGTTTTTGTTATGAGGAAGGAGGCATGGATTCGTGATCTTTTTCCAAAGCCTTCAGATGCAAATTGAAATGAAAATTGATTATTATTTGGCACTTACATTTTTAAACTTTTATTGCAGCTGTGATACAATTGCCCTTTGAGCTGGTTTTTAATAGCACAGAATAGGAGATATTTATGATAATTTAACAAAACTGATGTATTTTCAAGACAGGTGAATCAGCCAAGGAAAGATTTGCATCTTAAACTAGGGTTTTTTTTTAGGAGGTACTGCGGCTCTTTATAGCTTACAAAAGAGAAAGACTTCCAAAGAGGTAAGTAACTTAAGCAGCTGCACAATTTTAATGTAATTTTAGAAATCCTTATTAATACAAACGGATGGTTCTGGCTTCGATTCTTTCCAGCACAGGGGAAGTATACTGCTCTAGTTACATACTGACATAATCATGTTGGCCAATTAAAAATTCAGGTTCTGTCCTGAGAAAAGATTTATTTTAACAGTCCATTGTTTAATATGCAAGTAGAATAAATTAATTCTGCCATTCCCTCCAAAGGAGGGTTTTGGGCTTAACCTTGGGAGACTGTGGTTTATGTTTGGAAAAAGACTTCATGAGTTCTAACAGAATCATAGAATGTTAAGGGTTGGAAGGGCCCTTGAAAATCATCCAGTCCCAACCTCCCTTTAGTGGGCAGGGGCATCTTCCACTAGACCAGATTGCCCAATGCCTTATCCAACCAAACACTGCCAGTGTTTGGACATCCACAACCTCCCTGGACAATCTGTACCAGTCATCACCCTCACAATAAATAATTTCATCCTAATATCTAACCTATATTTTCCTTCTTTCAGCTTGTACCTGTTACTCCTTGTCCTGTCACTGCAGCTCTTGATGAAGAGTCCTTTGGCTTCCCTCTAGGCCCCTTCAGATGAGGTCTCCACACAACCTTCTCCAGGCTGAACAGCCCCAACTTTCCCAGCCTATTTTCATAGGAAGGTGCTCCAATCCTCTTCTCAACTTTGTGACCCTCCTCTGGACTTGCTCCAACATTTCTGTGTCCTACTTACATTAATTCGTAACTTTGGTCGTTAATGTTAACAGCTGATGATTTATGGTTAGCAATATACCTAGAATGGTGGGATCACTGGAGTGTGTGATGTTCTCATTAAATTATAGGGTATGTTGAGATCTTTCAGTGCTGTGGAAGCTCTTTAAATATCACACAGCCAGAAAAGATCCACTCTGCAGGAATTTGTCTTGGGGTTGCAGCTTGAGGAGTTGAGTGGCAGTTGTATAAAACTACTGGGGAAGGTCAGGTGGGAATGGAGCCTGGTTCTCTTTGAGAACCTTTACAAGACATTCTTCACAGGATGTCATGCACTCTACTCATCAGATGGCACATGTCAGCCGTGCTGGTATCCTGCTTTTGTCTAGGATAAAAGTGACTAAGATGTCGGTGCTGCAGATAATATATGGCTATAGTCCAAATTAAATTTGTGTCAACTCCAGGATGGTGAAATTATTTTATATCAAAATTGGAGTCTCTGGAGTGTCAGAGCAATATAACTGGATCAGTTTTGTTTTGAACACATTTACAATATAATAATTATTACAGCTACTTTTTATGGAGACATACTACTTAATGACAGCTAACATTTTGGCTTGTGTTGTAAGACTTGACTCAAAATTGTAGAAAATGTGTTTAATCTTATAAGGAGTTGGATTCAGTCATGTCATTTGTGAATTGTTATGTGAATTTGTGCAACTTTTTCCTGTGTGATGCTTAGGAAGTCTCTGAAGGACTTATGAATAGGCAGACAAAAATATTCTCTTTGCTTCTTTATCTGTCTTACAACAGGGTTCTGCTAGTTCTTTTAGAACCTTGGAGATCTTCAATAAGAGAAGCAATCAAACACTTCTTTCCCTTGTAGTCTACTATATAAGGGACATTTGTTACCAAGTTGTTGAGAACTGACTCAGTGCATGCAGCGAGGGAAAATGTTTTTGCTGTATCTTTTATCAAATTCCTGAAAGTTCCAACAATCCTGCACTATCATAGTAAAGAATTGTATTGAGTTCTCCAATTATAAACAATACAGAAAACATAATTAGACTGCCTCTATATATTGTGTATTACTGTCATACCCAGAAAGACATCCTTGTAGAAAGATGCAGAAATATAACCCACAGAACCATGAAATAGTTAGGGGTAGAAGGGACCTCTAGAGATCATCTAATTCAACTTATTTTTAAAGGGTTTTCATTTAATCATCACTTAATGATGATGACTTCACCTGAGGATACATTTTTATGAAGGCCTTGTTGACAGAACAAGTATTTTGGTGAGTCGTGCTTAGGGTTTCTCTTTCTCTCAACAGAAATCTCAAGAAACATACATAACATATATGGGAATCAGTGAATGTATCCAGAAAAGTGCATATCGAGGGAAAAAAATGACTGTGCCAAATCCAGTCCTATGTAAAGTGAAGTCTTGTGTAGCTCCTAAGTGCAAAGAAAAAAAATAGCTGAAAATAATCTACTTTAGTTGAATTAAGGAAGCTAAGTATTACTGCAGGAACCTAAGAAAAACCCCTTTGACTTCCTGGAAACTGAAAGAAGTTTTTTGAAGAAGTAATTGTCTCTGACATCACTACAGTGCATTGCGAGTTTGTGAGTGGTTAGTTAGGGTAACAGAGGAAGCAACTCCTTCTCAGATAAGCAGGCAGTGCAATGTATGTGCCTAGTTAGTCTCCTTCTGGGTTCAAATTTTGTGAAGAAGTTGTTTTTCAGACAGATAACATTTATTTTGCTTTCCAGAGAGGGACACATGCTGTTTCTTAAAGATACACCTGATTTCCAAAAATAACCATGTTTTTGTGGCTTAAACTCTTAGCATTTGGTGTTGCATTTCTGGGACAGGATGCTTTTCTCAAAGGTAGGTCGCAGCTGCTATTTCTTTCTCTCATTTTGATCCCTAAATATCCTCTGTAGATGTAAAACCAATGAAAAGCTTTGCAAAGTGGAGAAATACCATTGTGGTTCAGAAATTAGAATACAATTGTATGCAATGGTGTAAGAACCTAGGTACTTGGCTAAAATGTTTTCCACGTAGAGTGAGAGTTATACGAATCATTTAAAAAAACCAACCACATTTGTAGCTGAATTTGAAAAAGAATATATTTAGGCGTCTTATGTGAACATGTTCCATGTAGTTTTTATGTTCAGCTTCATCTCATGATAGTTTTCGGTGTTCAAGTCCTTCAAGAAAAAAAATCTTGTCAATGTTAGCCACTCCATGATCACAGAATCTGCTTAGAGTTCCTCAAGTTTTGATTTTTTTACTCCAGGGGGTTAGTATTAAATTGTAAAAGTTAGAAGTACGTGAAAGTAAATTAATCTCTACTATTGGTAAATTATTTATTTTGTAAAATAGAAATTATTTATTTATTTTGTAAAAACTGCTCCTTAAATAGTCTTTGGAATATTTAATTACCCCACTGAAGGTGAATTTGTTGCTTGACTTTTTGAGAGAAAGATAGAGCCCAAGAGGATGATCTTGCAAAACATGTTAGATGTTACAGACAAAGAAAGTAGGAAGAAAAGCAATTAGTCTTGAGGTTATACTTAATATAAAGTCACAAAAATATCCCTGTTCAAGAAAATATTTTCTGCTGCAGAAAATGCAACATTTTATGTATATGTATCTTCTATCAGTTTAGCTAGTAATGTAATTTGGGATAGTTGATGGCAGACAAAGCGGCTTGAAATATTTTTTCTGAAATGGTAGTGAGTTACATGGAGACTGAAATCTCTTTTCATTTACATTGAATTTATTCATGCTTCTACCCTCGTGTCACTATAGTAACTCCAGGTCTATACTGATGTAAGCAACAAAATTATCTGCCTTTAGTTGATAACCAGCTAAGAAGAGCATTTGAAGCCTGAGCATTATCTCTCTTGTCCCTCAAATTCTCTGAACAGAGACAGCACTGCATAAATCTGGTTGATAGCTGCTGGAGATTATAAGAAAACAAGTGAATGCTGCACTGTAGTGGAAAAGAACAAAATCTCTTACTTTTCCTGTCCATTTTTTTTTTTATCTGCTGTCCTACTTTCCACTTTGTAAATCTTTCTGAGACTTCCCACTGCTACCTTTTCTCTGGAAAAGGCCGGTTAGTGTCTGCTCTCTCAGCCACCTCCACAGTCAACATGTTAGCTGACAGAGAGGGCTGGGAGATGGATAAATAGGTAGTAGCAATTTATTTCAAGTAATAGTTATTTTTCTCTGTTCACACACAGTAGTCTGACTTGAGCCAGTTCCTCTCTGCATTTACTAAACCTAAAAGCATCAAGGAAATATTTTAACTCCTCTCTACTACACTTAAATCAATTAAATCTCATGCTTTAGTATCAAGTATGCAACATCATGAGCCTTGTTTTTAAGATTGTAGTTTGGCACAGAGATTGCTTCTCTCGGAGAAGTATTATGGTGGCATGGGTGGCAGAACCATTATACTTCATAATTGCTCTGCCTTGTGGCCAAGGGACACTGGGCAGTCTCCTGGGGAGGGGTTTGTTAATGGAGGAGCAGCATTTCAAAAGGGTGGTGTAAGCTTTGGTTTTATGGCAATCACTCTTCAGACACTTGATTGTAAGTGTTGGGTTTTGTTATTACTAAAATTATTTTACCACAGCCTATTGTACCCAGTGATTTTGAAAATTTAGGAGGAGAAATTTTAAGGTTGTCTTACTTCCTCCACAAGCTCAGACATTCTATAGAACATCACTTATTTCCTGTAATCACCAAGCCACTTTTAAGTACATCAAACTACATTAAACCAAATAAAATAGAGGAAGTTAGAGCCTCTGCAAAGGCCTTTTCACTGTGTAAGTCCCTCAAATAAAAAGTATGTATCCAACTATTTTTTCTGATAAGAAAGAGATCTGTAGTGGTAATCAAGCATCCCAAAAAACCAACCAATGCCCCAAAGCTCTCTCCTAAAAACCCCTAAAAACCCCTAACCAAGCCCAAAGAAGGCAGAATAGAACCTTTGCTTCCCTTTAGAAAAAAAGAAATGCTTGCAGAACAAGCATTGTTTCCATTAGATCATTATTTCAAGTTCCCCCCTTCCTCCACAAAAGTATTAGTGATTTGACAGCTTTCAAAAGCTTTCACCCACTTCTGAGCCATTTCCTTTATTTCAGGAAACTAAATAATTACTTGATAGTTTTGGGTGTGACTTTTTTTTTTCCCCAAAAGTATCCAGCTTCTGCAGGCACACTGTTCTGGTTTTGTCTGGGATAGTGTTAATTTTGGATGTAGCAGTCAGTATGGGACTATGTGTTGGGTTTGTGCTGAAAACCGTGCTGATAGTAGAGGGATTTCTTCTTTATCCCATACTGTTTATGTCCCACACTGTCCAATACAACATTAACCACCACCTGACTTCCTATCCTTTGGTATAATACACAGATATTATTCCCTCAGTCTATCAACCACTTCAAAATGTTCATAAAATATCCACATCATGTCCATTGAGTCCATTTAGTCCATGATTTTGGGTTCCATGTTGTGGTGGTACTCAGGACAGGAGAGCTGGTTTGTTTCATGGTTATTGGGCACCCAAGCCAGCTAGCTCAGTTGGGGTTCCTGATGCACTTGCTCTGTTTCTTGTAAGGCTTCTCCTTCATAGGTTACTTTGGTTCTTGTTATCGTATTTCCTATAATATGCAACTCAAATAATGGGTTATAACAATTTAAATTTCTATTACAGCCTCTTACTCCCTATCATTGCAATGAACTCCTTGCAATGAAGGAGTTTAACATTGCAATGGACTCTTCCCCTTGCCTTTACTCCAGCTTGGATTTACCCACAGACTGCATGCAGTCCCTTAGGGCTGTACCTGTTCCAAGTGGAGCCTTGTCTATGAGCCAGTCTTTTCAGGGGACGCCTGTTTGCCTTATCCACATGCATGGATTTATGCACAGCCACAGGGGCTCTGAGGGGCGGCTGTTCCAGCACGGCCCTGTCCATGGGCCTCAGTGCCCTCAGGGACAGATCTGCTGCCGCACGGCCTCACCCACAGCCACTGTCCCCTCAGGAAGCAAACCCGCCCAACAGGGCCTCGCCCCGGCTGCAGTCCCTGCAGGGTGCTCCTGCTCCGCTGGGGGTTTATCCATGGCCACGCACTTCCAGGTGCTCCAGCACGGCCCCATGAGCAGCCCCCGGTGCTTCAAGCTGTACCTGCTGCAGCACGGGCCTGTCCTTGGGCCCCGAGCCTTCAGGGCTGCCCCTGCTGTGGCACTGACAGCCCCGGCCACGGGCACTTCCAGACGTGCCTGCTTTGGCATGGACTTATTCATGGTCAGAGAAGTTTCAGGATATTCTGCTCCCACATGGACACATCCACAGGTCCCAGTCTCTCTGAAGCTCACAATGGAGTTCCAGCATGTCCAGTAGAGCAGCACAGAAACAGCAGTGATGCCCTGGCCATCTGCCAGTCCCTGTGCATCACCACTGCTGTCCTCAAAATGTCCCCAAGCTCAGCGGAGGGAGGGGATCAGCAGCACAACAGCAGGGAAAGCAAAAATCAGGCACAGATGAGCACTACACTAATGTACTGTAAAGCATCAAGGCCAGGGCCAGCACAGGAGTCTGCCCAAAGCAGCCAAGCAGCAATAAAGGCTATAAATTCCATCTAACACATTCCAATCAAAGCTGTTATCTTCAACCTTCTGCACCCCATGGTGGGCATCAAAAGGGAACTATTGTGGTTTAACCCCAGCTAGTAACTCAGCGCTACACAGCTGCATGTTCACTGCATCCCAGTGGGACTGGGGAGAGAATTGGAAGGTAAAAGTGAGAAAAATCATGAGCTGAGATAAAGACAGTTTAATAGGTGAAGAAAACCAAGGAATTAATTCATTGCTTCCCCTGGGCTGGCAGGTGTTTAGCCATCCCCAGGAAAGCATCCCCATCACAGTTAATGGTTACTTGGGAACAAAAATGCCTTTTCCTCCTTCTTTCAGCTCCCTATACTGAGCATGATGCCATATGGAATATCTTTTTGGGCAATTGGATGACCTGTCCCAACTGTGTATACTCTCAGCTTGTGCATTCACCATCTCGTCCCTTAGTGGGGTGCTATGAGAAGCAGGAAAAGCCTTGACTGTGTAAGCACTGCTTAGCAGTAACAAAAACATCTCTGGATTATGAATCTTGTTTTTCATCAGAAATCCAAATTGCCCCATGATAGATAATATGAAGAAAATTAACTTGACCCCAGCCAAAACCATCACACACGTGA
This sequence comes from Pseudopodoces humilis, assembly GCF_049639895.1. NCBI lineage: Eukaryota > Metazoa > Chordata > Aves > Passeriformes > Paridae > Pseudopodoces > Pseudopodoces humilis. The sequence goes on from NC_142209.1 coordinate 9,839,426, forward strand.
AATTCTGGTTATCCAGTGTCCGTGCCCAATAGCTGTGCAAGTTTCCAGCTGGAAGTGTTAAATTTTCAGATAGCTGATCCTATGGCTCTGATTTTCCATGAAAATCTCTTTCACAGGTCAGTCTATACCTGGAATATATACTATGGAAAGAGTCTGGCCAACCTAATTTTTTTAGCAATGAAACTTAGTAATATTAGTTCATTTTATGTGTTGGATAATGTATAAGGGGAATTGCTTTGGCAGGAGAATGTATATTAAGGTAGAAAAAACTGAAGAGCATCACCACTGATGTCCTCTTACAGATGCCCCACTGCAGGCTCTCTTTAGGACTGTTCTTTTTTGTTGTAGTGGTTCACTCGAGGGTTTCTGAAATGCATACCTCAGAGTCCTGCACTCAGGGACCTCTTAATAATTTACAACAAATTGCCTGCTTTACATGTTGTGCATCACCTCAGTACTTTACTCCCAGTGAATTGAGGCAGGGAGTTGGTGTGCGCACAGGTGGCTGACAGCTCTGCTCGCTCCGTGGGCTGGCCAGACACAAGCAACTGCTAAACTGGAAGCAGTTTAGTTTCATTATGGTGTCATACCTAAGCTGTGAGCAGGACACAAGTTGGTTGGAGCTCAGCAGCAGTTTGGCTGAACAACTTGGATTCTGGACTGAAATTAGATACAGATTTGGACTAAATATGTAATTTTTTTACTCATTCACCTAGACCTGTTCAAACATAACAAGCAGATGGCTGGCTTGTTGTTGTGCTATGGGTATATCTGTTGATGCAGACAGCACAAGAGACATTGGTTCTGGACTAATGGGTCTTTCTTACATAGCAGGGAAAAGACAGGTTCTAGTAATTTTTATTCATTTACATCAGTATATTGATATACTAAGAATATTTTACCAGTGTAGAGCTAGAGCCAAAAAAATCTACCATGCAGAGACCAGTTCTAAAGAAAGTCCAGCTCTTTGTAGCTTAGTGTTTGGAACCACTTCCTTCAGTTTTAATTTGGCAAACTTATATTTGTATATCAAGGTTCTGAAGAAAAAATCAACAGCAAGCATGTTAAAAACACTGCTTATATAATGAAAAAAGGCAGAAGGAATGGGAGGAGGAAACAGGATGAGGTGACTTTTCAAAATGTGCTGAGTGTCAGGAATCAAGCTCTATTTTTCTGAGTCCCATGACTTATCTTCAGAACTGCCAGCTAGTAGGGTAGTGTGTGCATGCATTAAACAAGCAGCAGTCTCCATGCCGAAGATGGGAATACATTGTATATATTCTGTTTTCCTTTGCTGTGCAGCTGCATTGTGATATTTACTGTATCCTGCTGGGAACTAGGAAAGAACAGCAAGCCACGTTCTTGCATTCTCAATCTACTTTAAGAGTTAATACTCATAAGTATAAATGTGGTCCACCAGGAAGGCAGAAGAGATTTGCTCACATTGAAGTCTGTTGTCATGGCTTGACATTTTGTATGCAGTCAATTACCTGGTGTGGTTAGCTCAAGTGCCTCTGAAGTGTCTGTGTCCCCCTGTGCAGGGCAGACTTACCCTGAGTCGTTCCCCCTTTTTGGGAGGATGCCCCTCCTCTGCTGACAGCCCCAGGATGAGAACCAAAGTGGGGAGCACAGCGTGGGTGGCTGCAGAGATGGAGCCCGAGACAGCGGAGGAATGAGAAGTGCCGCAGGAAGGTGTGAAGTGTGGGGCAAGGCTTGCTAGCAAGGGTTCAGCTCTGTGGCTGTGAGTTCCTCTGAGCCCCAGCAGAGCATGTGTGTTACAGGAATGCAGTGGCTTAGGCAGGGCTGGCCCGGGTGTTTGTGCCTGCTCAGAGCAGATGCGCTCACCAAGCTGGCTGCTGGCACTGTGACTGGCAGCTGTGTCTGCAAGACAGTGGTTGTCCCTGACTGCTGCTTTCTGTATCATCCTGAGATACCCAGAGTTCACAATGATTTATCTTAAACTGTATATAACCAGAAATCAAGCAGTTTTTTCTTTCAGACAAACTTACGAAGTGCATCCAGTATATTTTGGAGGAAGTAGCTTACTTTCTTTAAAGCTCAGTTTAGGCCCTGAAGCACTTCTGTGCCAAAAAAAAAAAAAAAAAAAGAAAAAAGAATGGTGAGAAGTTTTAAAGAGTGGTAAAACTCTGACTTCCTCCTGTAAATATCGAGATTAAAATAACAGATACAGTTACGAAAGTTGTTTATTTCCCTACAACTCGACCGTTCTTTTAGCCTGCATGTCCTAATGTATTTCCAGGCTATCCATGCACTTGCAAACAGGTCTTTTTCACTGGTGTTTTAGTAACTGTTTCAGCATTTTATCTATTTCCAGGCTTTTTTCCCTTTCAAGTAAAGCAGTTTGGGGTCTTCAATACCAGGATTTTAGAAACTAGCTGTGAGCACTTCAGTGCTAGCTTATATTATCCATAGTGTTGTATAGCTAACAGGATCCACTTCTTTTCTTTTATACCACTACTTTGCAGTACTGTTCTTGCAGTTATCCCCTCTGTGTCAGTGCCTTCTCGGCTGGCCTGCTTGCTTAGGTTTCTATTCTTTAGTTTCAAAGACTTCTCTTACGATCTGTCTGTTCTTCATTCATAATCCCACTGCCTTGCAAAGAGCTCTAGAGGTACCTTTTGTAGGGCATGAATGACTCTTTTGTTGTTTCAAAAATGTGGAATCCATGGAGGAATATTTTTAATTGCCTTTTGAAATAGATTCTTTTCCTGACAGTAAGAGAAATAATCAAAATAGCTGTCTAATAGAAAAATGAAGCCATACAATGAAGCTTTTTGTAAAACATATAAAGAAATAGTAGTTCATTAACTGAAGCATATGTCCTATATGGGTTGAAAGATTTTTATGCTCAGAGAAATATATAATACAGAACCTCAGCTGAGATGTTACAAAAATATAGGGCTTGTGTCACCTTTCCAGGTAATCATATACACTGCAAAACTGTGAATTTAATATTTAGGATAGTATTAAGGCCTAAACAGTTGTTTCTGGAGGCTTGTAAGATTTATGTAGGGGAAAAATAGGGTAAGATAAATGGCAAAGCAGAGTCAGGCTTCTAGAATAAGATCTAAGAGACAGAAGTCAGCTTCAGTCTAGGCTGTCTCAGATACTCCTGGTGTGAAGTGTTGCTTTCATTTCTCCAGACCTCAGTTTCATCATCTGTCAAGTCGAAGATAGTAACACTTAGCTTGTGGAAAAATGTGGACTCGTAATTCCTTAAATATTTGCAGGTATGCCTGTGTCTTGCAACATGTAAACTACCACCAATTAATGTGATGAAACTGGCTGTGTGTTAGAGTATTTTGGGTAGTGTATCTGAGCAAAGAAAGCAAAAGTAGGGAGCAAATGACTTGTGCATATATTTCTATCTTTTTCTCACTCCTAAAGCATATTGTCAATGGGGAGCTGATACTTTTGTGCTGAGTAAGAAAAACTCATACTGTGTTTAAACTCGGCAAATCTGAAATTCTGTAAAACACGATCACATCAAGTCTCTATTTTACGCATTACTGGGTGAAATATGGGTGAAATATCTGAAGCTGGTCAGTGAGTTCTTGAGACACCAGAACAGGACCACCAGCCTTTTACTTCCTGTGTCTGTGGATGAGCTGAGATGTGCTAAACAGATCACAGCTGCAAAAGGTTTCATGTTATAAAGAATTCTCCACACTTAAGGGTAAATACAATGGGAAGCCTGCCAAGTAAATTAGGTGTTTAGGAGTCTCAGTGGTAGCAGTTATAAATCTAAACAACTGTTCTAGAGAAGTGCAGGCCAAGCTGACTTTGTCAGTATATAATGTAAAATTGTACACACACATAATCAAAGGAAAGATGACCAGAGCTTTTACTGCAGGAGTTTGATTAATCTCTTAAGATAGACCTTTGATGTCTAAAATGAGTGCAAAATCACATGTGTGCATACTTTAGAGAAATCTTCCAGTTTCAATGAGTTTTGGATAGAGAATCTGGAGGATTTTTTTATTCATATCACACTTTCTTGGAAGACTTTAAATGATGAAATGTATATTTTTAAAATTATGTGGAATTTTTTTTTACTTGATCTTTGATGGCAGTAAGAGATTGTTGCTCTAGGTCTTGTATGAAGTACACAAGGTCTCTCCTCCCAAAACACAGTCTATGAATGTGCATGACTGTGCAATGTGTGAGTGGAAGGGTAATATTTGGGATACCTCAGACTGCCTAACAAATACAGAAAAAAAGCTTGACTTAATTTGCAGCTTCATTAATGCTTCTGTGCTCAACTGTGCTGCCTCAACAGAAGTGAAAGATCTTTCTACATCCTCCCCACACCTGCAATCTGGTGTGTTAGTCTGAGGTAAAAAATGTGGTTGAGGTTTGAGGGAAAGATGTAGAATAGCAGAAAGAAATATGTGTTAGTAGACATTAGTAGCATTTCTGATTTTGTTGTCTTTGTCTGCCAGTGAAATTACTTAGAAATAAATGTTTCTGAGAGACATCCAATACTCTTGCTTTTAGAAAAAAATGTATGAATAATAGCAGCTTAACACAGTTTCAGCTTCTTTACCGTTTAGAAGGTTTACAGTGGAATGGTGCTGAATAAAAGGGAGGCAGCTCAAGGAAATGAATGTGAAATCTCTAAAGAGTTATTTAACATTGACAGTAACAGATCAAGGCTTTGTAATACTCAGACATTAAACTTTCATGAAATCCTATGTTGTTTGGCCTGCCAAATTTAGCATTTTTCTCTTTTCTACAGAAAAAGTTGGTTTGGTTTGGCTATGAGGATTTTGAAGTGATAAAATAAGTTTTAATATGTAGTTAGATATTATTTATAGAGGCATACAGTTATGGAACTCACCTACAGATGCCTTTTGATTCAACACAGGACGCATTAAATTATTTAGAAATCATGTAACAGTTCAGGAGAAAAATAATAAAAATGGAGGAGAAAAATGCCAAGCTATGTGTATCAGTTATTCCAAAACTTAATGAAAAAGCAACATCTGCATTTGTCTTCCTGCTGTAATTAATTAATTAATGCTGGGCTCAATGGCCTGCTAAGATGCAGTTTTGCACTGCCCTGAATAAATAGACAAATGTTTGATGCAGTAGCTGGTTGAAGTTTTTGTGTTAATATTGGAAAGTAAACCATTTGTAATGTGAATGTCATCAAGTGTAGGAGGGTGTCTTAAATGGCAAAGGCAGGCCTGCTTGCAAACCATGGTTTCTAAAACCACACTCTTCACCAAGCAAGGAAGACATTTTCATAACAAAATGCATATCAGAAATGCCATTTTCAGCTGCTCTCACTGCAGCTGATGCTCTCTGTTTCTCTTCACAATAGAATTCCCACTCACCTGAGTCTCACCTCAGTGGTGACATCAGTGGAAAGTTTGAGCAGGCTTTCAAGTGTCTTATAGAATTCATTTTATCTTTCTCGTTTTGTTGGGGGAGTTTTGTGTTTTGCTTTTTTTGGTTTTTTTTCCTTTTTCTTTTTTCCCTTTTTTTTCTTTAAACCTACTGGGAGTCTTCAAACTCTAAGATCTGATTTCCTGTTAGCTGCCCTGAGAAAGCTGTTTGGAAGAGATACCCCTGGCTTTGACTGTAAGCTCCAAAACACTTGGGAACTGTTTTTACATAGAAAAAAATTCATCAGATTTTCAGAGGACCTTCATGTGGTTACTGAGACAATTTGAAAAACTGCAGTGTGCAGCTGCAAGTCAATATTTTCTGGAAGTTTTTCTGAAGTTGTGAGTACCGAATACTTGGAAAGGAGAGATAGAGCTACTTGGGAAGTCAGGAAGGAGCTGCTCCTCTGTGATTGTGACTGTCTTCTGTGTTTATAGGAGGGCTATTTTCCATAGATGTGGTCAAGCATTCTTGCTGGGCCGGGTGGCTGGACAAATGTAGGATGAAGTACGGTCTTGTCCTCAAAGGATTTCTGAAGGAAAAAGATTTTCTGATCTGATTCTGGACAACATGGATATTTCTTAAAAGGGAATGCTATAGAAGCGAGAGGAAAGACTGATAATGGAAAAAGTGATAGCAGCATATGTGGCCAGCCAGAGAACTTGCATAATCCCCTGTGCTATTTATTTCCTTTTCTGAGAAAGGGGCATATAACACCTCATTCAAAGCAACATGTAATAAAGTATTCCTAGGATTCAAGATAAAACTGTCCTACACAGCTTCTTGTATTGCACATACCATCGCATTGTGCTTTTGTAACTTTTATACATGTCAACAACAGGTGCAAATATTCCTGGAAGATAACACTTAATGATAAAACTACTGTAGGTGTAAAAACTTAAAAGTGTTCCAAAGCCCCTCTCTTGCTATGTGGAAACAATAAAAAATTAGGTCACATGCAAAGGCCCTATATTTATTTGCAATGATTATTTTCTCCAGCTGTTTAATGTTTCATTAACATACTGCATTCTCCCACCAGTGAGTGAAAGGCAGAAAACAAACAAGAGCACGTGTAGATGATGTGTTACAAACACACACACGCATTTACTCCCTTGTATGGGACAGCATGCAATCTCACCCTCCTGATTCTCAATTCTTTTAGCTGTTCCTCTACCTGCAGGAGATGAGCTAACATGAACAGCATCTGGATGTGGAAGAGAGGTTCCACATCCTGTTCAGTTCAGTTGAAAAAAAATTTAGGTTGCATTCAGCTCTTTCATATCTCAGTGCTCATAAATAGTAATAACAGTAAGTTAATTTTGCCATATAATTGACCTAACTGATTTATTTAGACTGAAAATAAAAAATAATGTTTGCTGATTTTCACATGGTGAATTCTGTAGATACAAGCTCTGGAGATTGCCTGCAATTAAATCAAGTGTGACCTGGATCCATAGTAACATATAGAATATTTCTTTAAGTATCTAGTGAACACTACAGAGGGTTGGGGGGTTTTGGTTTGTTTTTCCTTTGGTTAGTTTTTTGGAATTGATTGTTTTTAATTTGCAGTGTTGGATTTCAGGGTCATAAGGACTTTTGGGTTCTAGATGGCTGCAAGTTTGAGTGAAAAGGTTTTGTTATGAGATGTTAAGCATTTGGAATGGTTCTGCTTGCAAATTCAGTAGTTGATCATAAGATACAGCTTTAAGCAGAGCCTTGGAGTTGTATTGTGTAATATGTGTGTAATAACAGTTTATTAATATCATCTTTTTGTAAAATCTGAGTTCTGTCTGACAGCCTTTCCTCAAGATAATAAGTAACCATGGAGAGAAGGAAGCAGGTACAGTACTACACATTTTTTAAAAATTGCTTTAGATCTCTAAGGTAGTCTTTGAAGAACACTGCAATGATCGAGTGATAAAGCTGACATATGGCTAATACCAGATCTTTGTAGTGGTGGTGGTGGATGTAATCAGCGTCTTCACTGGAAGAAGTTCTTCAGAACTTCAGAGAGAGGTTTTTCCTCTACTGGATTCTCTTTTCTGTGAAGAGAATGAAAATATATTTGGTGTATTACATCTGTGTCACTCAATATACAGTTCAGGCCATATTTACAGAATTGCTTTCTACAACTAGAAATACTTGTTTAAGTTTTTTGAAACTGCTGCTCATCTTCTCTAGCTAAGTGCTACAAACATATAGATTTTCATACCTGTAATGATAAAATGGCCCAAAGAAAAGATCAGTCTAATAATCAGAAAAATTAGTTGAAGTTAGGGATGGTTTAACGGGGTGTGGGGGGTGGTTGTCTCAGATTAATTTGCAATTTTGAAAGGTTACCACTTCTGTCAGTCAGACTGGTATAATTAAGAACCTGTTAAATGCAGACCAATTATTAATGATTGCTGCATGTAGAATTTAGTGTGAATACATTTTGTAACATCATAGAAGAATTCTGTGATGAGAGCTGGAATATTAATCCTGTTACCTAAACCACCATTTTACTACTTAGCTGTGAGATCTCTGTGTTCTCATGGTTCTTTGCCTCCTTATCTCCATGGCTCAAGAACAGAATCAGCTCTGCAGGTGAAATGTAACTTTACCATGTGCTCTGGAGCCGTGTTCTAAGCTGGACCAAAAGAGCAGCCTGTGACCATGGAATGAAACATCTCTGTGGATGTTCAGCAGTGTTAGGAAAGGAAAAGAACTAGGGCTCTGCACTGGCAATGCAAATGGATATTTGCCACCTCTTCAGTAATTGCCTTTGCTCCCCAGACAATGACTTTTGCAACTGCTTGTGTGTGTGTGATTTTATTATAAAAAGTCATTCTACACTGTATATACTGTAAAAGTCATGTGTATCTGTGACTTTCCAGGCTGTAATTCTGTGCTGAAGTTCTTCTGTCAGTGTGGTAAATGAAGTAAATAAAGTAATTTCAGAGCTACTCTTTCAATATTTGGGAATAGAATTGAAAACTAATAACGAAATTCTGGGTTTGTGTGTTGATGTGGATGTATTTGTTTGTTTAGTTTATATTTAAGTGCATAGTTATGTCGGGTTAAATATTCATCTCTTTGCAGAAGCTTAATGCCAAAGCTACCACATCGCTGTACCTCTTGAACAAGGACATCCCAATTGTAGCTGTCTTTCCTACCTATTTCTGGGGATGACAATTTCAATTTCAATTGCTTTTTGACCATGAAAATTACTTGTATTGCGTTGTTGTTATCATTATTTTTGTATTGTTTTCAATTATTGCTGTCAAAATGAACATTGCATTTGCTGATGTTATTTATTTGCAAAGCCCTTGCAAAAGACTTTAAATGTTCCTTTGTGAGACACTCCTGATTCTTTTGAAAAGGAGTGAAACATCTAAAAGTAGTTGCTACATTGAAAGTAAATTATATGAATATAGAGAATATTTTTAACAATCTTCACTAGATCTGTGTTTCTTCAGGAAATGTGGAACTACAATTTTCAGAATGTGTGAAGTTTGAGTTTGGACAAAGGGCAGCAATTTCCATTTAATAGAGCATAGAATTGAGATGGAAGTAGGAGAAAGATCCTTTTGAAAAACGACTGCACTATATGTGTTTAGAGCTTTAGGCTTTATTTTTGACTTGGACAGTGGTTGTTGGTAGGAAACATAAGTGCAAAAAATTGTATAGAAATATTTAATATTTTTGGCCAGGTATAAGAAAAGTTTGAAGAAAGAAAAAGAAAACTGATTTGTTGACTATTTCAGTTCTTTCTAAGATGTCAAGAAAATTTTGTGTATGCTGTAATGCCAAGATAAGAATATAATACTAAGAGAAAATATTTTGGTTTCATTGGTTCATGTTAGGATCCCTGCAGCACAAACTGATTTCAATCAAGTGTCTTTGTAGTCTTTTCTGGGGAAGACAACAGATTTTTTTTTCTTGTTGTTATTTTGTTTTTTTGTGGTTTTTGTAAGTGAATATTTTGAGGGCCACTTAGGCTCCTAAATCCCTTATCTGTTTTGGAAATTGTGACTTTTGTAATGGCATACAGTGAATGTGCTGACTTACCGATAACTTGTAGTAGCAACTGCAGCCCTGATGCTAAAACATGGTTTTCTTTCCCAGTAAATCAGAGAGTTTCTTTCTCATGAAAGGAGTAAATTTGTACTGCAGGTATAACCACCTTTTGGCATTAGTCTAAAGAGGATGAAAACCTACTGGCTTAACTTCAGCATTTCTTCAGTGATAGCATTTTTCTACTCTTTTCTCTTTTTTGTCTTTTTTCTTTTTAAAACTAGTGCTCAGTGTCTCGTGCTCATACTTTCTTACAGCTGCCAGAACTAGTGCAGAAAGCTGGTTAGACCTGCCTGACTGATTTGCTGCTCAGCCTCTTGTCCCCTGGCACCAACTCCAAAGCCAGGGAACAGCTGATTGTGGGCCACAGTGGAAGAAGGTGTGGAATCTGCTACAATTGTTATTCTGAGCACACTTGGAAACAGTCATGGAAATAATATACTTCATTTTCTTAATCTGTTTCTCGTCTGTTTTGAGGGAGAAGCACTAACACTCTTGAACTGATTCATCAAGATTGGTTGCATCTTTATCTCTAGATGAGTATGGAAAATTACCTGACCTTTGATGGATATTTTGATAAAAGCAGACACACAGGCCTAGGCACAGTTTCCAGGAAGTGTAGGCAGAATGCTGTCATTCTTCCAGTCTATAAAAGAGTATAGGTAATTCTTATAGGTGTGGGGGGAGGAATTTTGCTCAGAGAAAGGATTATAGTGTCTCTTTAGAAGATTTTTACCTGGAAAAGTTTTCAAACCATGTTTGTGAGAGTTTTACATAACACAACATAGCTTGTCTTAAAAATCAGAGTTAATAAGGTTTCAGTGTTTCAGTATTTAAATCTGTGCTATTAAGAAAGCAGAGTTATTCACTAGTTTAAATTTGGTCAAATGCCTTGGGATTCCTTATAGAGAATTTAAACTACATCATTTATCTGGCCAGACACACAAGGTTTCATCTCCTGGCCATAGACACCATTCAGGATTCACAAACCATGAACAGGCTGCTAGTTTTTACAGTGTGTGGGTTTCTGTATGCAAGTAGAAACACGATGATTCCTCCAAAGGGTTTAGAACAGATTCCTGCTTTCAGGAATGTACCTGAATCTTGATTATTTCACACACATATAAGTGGTTTTGAGTGAAACATAATGTTAGTGACAGTCATTTGTTAGGTGAAACAAAGAAATTTGGTTTCCTTAAAAGACCCATAAACCATTTTTGTGACAATATTACCTTGCAAAATATTTGTGTCATTAGAGGGAAAAGTATGTATTTGCAGAAATAAGATCACATATTTATTTCAGTAAGTGCTGGTAAACGTTATTTATTAAAGGAAAAGAGTTTAAGTTATTTATTTACAAGAGGTAAAGTTATTTATTAATGCAAAAGAAGAGAGCCTTGGGACACCTGTTCATCATAGCAAATTGTCACCTCATAGAGCTGATATAAAATATTTATACTTCATAAATGGACTTCAGTGCACCTTCCTAAACATCTTACTGTTTACACCTTCCTAAAGATCTTACCACAGAGCTTAGAATGCTTTAGCAAGTAAAAGTTATTATTTCTGTTAAATGGAAACATTCAGATAGCTGATTTCCAAAAGGTCACTTGAAAAGCTGCTGAGCAAAAAGAAATACTCTGGACCTTTTGCTGAGCAAGAAGCCAAAAGAAAAGGATCAGAAATGAAAACAAAAGAAGGAGCATTTTGTTAATCCAAATATTGAAGTTGATTGTTTGTGACTGTAATTTCATAAAGGAAGTCACATGCTTTGCAGCAAACTGTAGCAAAAAGCCATATTGAACAACCGAAATTGAGAGTATAACACTGATGAACATATGAAATGAACCATTAATTTAATGAACCCTGTTGGTCAATCAGCAGCATGGTAGGAGGCATTTGTAGAAATCCTGTGTTAACTTTCTGCATAAAGTACTTATCATCCAAGTAAGGGTGGACACAAGAACTTAATCTGATATTCAGCAGACTACTGCAGGACTTGAGGGCATTAATCCTTCTTCTCGGGAGAGGATTGCTGTCATCTTCAACAGAAAATTTCTGCCTAATTCAGTCAGAGATCTAAAATTGAGCACAAATAAAAGGGTTGCTTGGGCAGTTGGGTCAGATCAGAGGATGGCATTTTTTAATGAACATGAGCAAGAGTAAATCAAGAGTGGAGAAATAACAGTAATGCCCCAGCAATTTTATAGCAGGGCTCAGTATGTTTAGCAGCTCCATTTATTTTCTGATCTGGAATTATTGTGGCATTGCAGGAGGCAAATGCAAATGAGAATTAACAGGATCAGGATGATGATAGGTCTTAGTGAGGCACGTTTTTATAGAAGTTACCATCTACCTTTCTTGTAAAATAAATCCAACTCCCAAATCAAAACAGATCAGCTGTGCTATAAATGCAGAGTCCTGACCCTGGACTTAAGTCAGAGTGACTCACTTTCTATGAGTCCTCTGTCAATCTAAGGACTATAAGAGCCTTTTCACTGGAGGTGGAAAGTGTTGCAGGGTGTGTGTGGTTGCAGTGCTGGTGCGGTGATAGAGGAAGATGAAAAGTCACACTACAGGAAATGTGATCATTAGGGAAATGATCTGTCACAAAATTCATTGTGATGCCACGTTTCAGAACAAAAAGTGCTTCAAAGCTTTTAGCTCAAAAACAAGCTCAAACCTGAATCCATATGACTTCTTGTCATACAGAGACAGGAGATTTCACTCATAATAATCCTTGGAATGACTGACAGTGTGTGTTGCTGAGTTTTTGAAATGTTAGATGTTTCCTGACCACAGATTCCATCTAGATGTTTCACAATGCAGTTACTGGAGGAAAAACCAGTTTGATTGCAAATACTTTCTAGCTGGATCTCTCTACTCATTATCTTTATGGTACACCTGTTCTTCATATTCCTGCTGTTGTTTTAATATCCAAAATTCTTTTTGAATTTCAGCTCTCTGATCATTCTTTGCTAAAAATAATTAGATTTAATATTACTTTAGTATCCACTGCTTGCTGTCTTACTGGTGAGTCTTTTTAATATTATTTTTGATGGATTTATTAATGTAATGATCAAGTTGGCAAGCACCAGCCCAGCTTGTGCCTTCTTCATAGGTGAAGCCTTGCTATGAGGAAAACAGAGGAAGTAAAAAAGATTCCTTAGTTTCTCAATTTGGATAGGAGTTGTCTGCATGCTACAAAAACAAAAATGAGGTTTAAACATCACAGCAGGCAGGTTTTCCAGATCTGTGAGATTCAAAGGATTCTCTGGAGATGTAGGGGTTGTTCATCTTCAGCAAAACAATTTTTGACCACTTTCTTGCTTTTCATTTCAAAGACACGCCCAGGTCCATTGCACTACCTTTGTGCTGTCAGAAGATTAATGATTAAACAGAACAAGTTTTCTGTATTTCTTTCCAATTTATGATCTGTCTGTCAGGGTAACTTCATTGAAGTCAACTGACTTTTGCTGTTTTCTAATATTTGTAATTTTGTTATGCAGACAGAATTATTTGTTGGGGTTTTTTAAAAAAAAATAAAATTAGAGAAAGTCTATTAATAGGGATATTTTTAAAAAGCTTAATAATGTATGCTATGAAATAAAAAAATCAATAAAAATTATAAGGTAGAAGAGAAATATGGTGTGATATGCCCAGATGTAAACATCCTTGCCTGGCTGTCAGCCCTCTAGCTGTCCAGGAAGTCACCCTGACACATTGCTGCTTCCATCTCTCCTGCATATTTAGACTTCCTTCACGTAGAGCCAGTGTGGCAGATGGAGCTGCTTCCCCTTTAGTGTCAGGTGCTTGATCTGGACCTGCAATCTCGGAAGCATTTTCAGGTTTGTTGGTATAGTGATGTTCATCCATTTCTAATGATGCATGAAGGATGGAACTTGAGACCATGCCTCTCATCATAGGCAGTGTGTAATTTTTCCAGTGATTGATTTGTTCTTGCTGTAGTAAGTCACCACTTTTTACCTAAAAAAGCCCATGACTTAGTTTAATGTCATTGATGCTTTTTGACAGAGAATATATTCTGCTTTTAGAAAAGCACAGGTAACAACATGCAGATGCAGTGATTTGTTTTAATGGTCTGAAAAATCCTCCATTCCCATGCTCCAGAGTGCACACTAATTGAGTTTGCATTCTTCTTTGTGAGGACAAGGCACACATTTGTAGAATCTCACTGCAAATACCATTAAGCTAGGCTGAAAATTTGGCATACAAAGAAACAGAGTTAATTCACTCCATTGTATCAAGTTCACAGCATACCTAACCAAAGGACTCCTTGCACAATTTAAGGTAGAGGCAGAGATGTACCATGAAGAACTTCTGTATTATAAGTAGAATTTGGAGTTAGTCTTGTAAAAATATATGCACACTCAGTATTACAAAGTGAGAGATGCGAGTATGTTACATAAAGGCAATGTACTGCAAATATATATGCTATCTTCTGGGTGTAATTTAAGCAGTAAAACTTACATCTCCTTTGGAATCCTCAGTGCTATTTCTGCAGAATATGAGCTCTGGTCTTCTCTGGAACAAGAGTTTAAAAGTCAGCTCTAGGAGAAAGCATTTTAGAATGTGTGGAAAGAAAGTATACAAATATAAACTGAAATCCTAGAACTTGTAAGGAAATTATGACAACACACTGGGCAAGTGTGTGCCTCAGCCTAAATGGAGAGGGAGCAGTAAAGCCAGAGAGAAAAAAAAAGCTGGATTATGAGTGTTTGTGTAGGTACCAGTGGTTTTTTGAAGATGAAAATCCATCTAAAGTGATACTAACTAAAGATAATATCTACTACTGTAGATAAAATTCAAAGTAATTATTACCTAAATGAAGACATTCAGGAAATCACATAAACCATAATTAATTAACAAATTATTCAAATGTATGAGAAAAGCTGTGAATAACTCGATGGGTCTGCTAGATTGTTAAAAAGTGCTAGAAGCAATAAAAAAGAAGACTAAAGTGCCTTTTTACAAAGTTTTGATGCAGTCAGCCCCAGAGAGATTCCTGTTCTGTGCTGGAAAGTATAAGGCAACAGTAGAAAGCAGGGTTGGTTACAATCTGTTAGTGGTGTGGGGAGGGGGCCCAGCAGTTTAACAGCACAAGGAGCTTCTAAGAGTACCAGGGAAGAGCAGAAATGAGACTTGTTGTCTTTTTGTTGTTGTTGTTGCTTTTGTCTTTTTTTTTTTAATTAATGCTAGATTTTATTTTAGGAAAGAAAAGCTTATAAATAAACTTATGAAAAAAAAGCTTGAGGATGTTGTCTTTAGGAAGCAAGTTTCAGAGCTGAATGTTGTGGAATTCACCCAACATTTCTTGAAGGACTTATGAATATGAAATTCCAATAAAAAAACCCAACAAACAACAAAACAGCTGTCTGAGCATCAGCTGCTACTGATGGAAGGGGTAGCCAGGGTATCACCAGTTTTAATGGCTCTTTGGACTTTAGATATAATCAATGAAGCTTCAGTAGTTAAGAAATACTTGAAATAGTAACAGCAGAAGGATAAAATGAAAAAGTACTTTGGATGTCTGTACTGGGCAACTCAGATCATCCTAGCCCAGGACAGTCTCTGGATATTCTGTGCTCACAGAAGGTAAACTACAGTATTTTTTCTTAGATATTTGTTGTCTTGTAGTGTACCGTAAGGTTTGTGTCATTGTGGTGGTTGCCTGTGTAGTGCTTTGGAGCTAAAAAAGCACACTAAAAACGAAAAGAACAAAAAGTTGTTAGGGCAACTACACTTTCTGGTTCTTTAGTTTTGCAAAGCTCTGTGTCTTCAAACAATGTAGTCTGAAGTGTTAATGCTTCTGTGCATCGCCACCATTCCCCTTACCTCAGTGAGAAAGTTTACTCATTTGTGGGTTGACAGGCAGCCTTGCCTGGGAATGGGAAGGTGCTTGCTGGCAATGCAAGCTGAGAGCTGCTTTGCTAAGTACAGACCAGTGCTCTGCTAAATAGAGATAAAATTTAGGCACCCACATCCTGTCACACCATTTAGTTCTTGCAGGCTGCCATTTACCAGGAAGTTGAAATAAGTCCATTAGCTCCAAACACTTGAAAACAGCAAAGACTTAAAAAACTTATGCTTGATTTGCCTTACACTGTGCACAATTGAAAGTGTGCCTTCTGAGCTTAACCCTCTGCTTGTGCAACTCTTCCTGGTGGTGGCAGAGGAGAGCAAAACCAGCTCTGGCTACTTCTCTGCCATATTAGGTTTGCAGGTGAACAGGAGTAAATTCACAGAACTGGTAGCTAATGCAGCTCTTCTTGTGCATCTGTAATCATTATTTCCTGCAAGTTCCTGTGTCTGTTCTTACCCTTGTACCAAAGATATTGAATATGCAGCTTAAAATTGTTGGAGAATTCAACTGTGTTTTGTTTTTGAAATACATACATGTTTCAGATAAAGTTATTGACTAGGGAAGTAGACATTCTCCTTTTATTACTCTATAATCTTAGCAACTTTAACTTTAGCATTAAATTATTAAGTGGGGCTGACTGGGCCTATTTTGGAAATTCTTCTGAAATCAGTACGTTATTTGAAAAGAAATAAAAATTTTAATTAAGCTTCTTAGTTTGCCTGAAGTCAAAGCATATTATCCCTGTGAAAACTGGTCATGACCAGGAAGATAAACATGGTGACATAATTATGCATCACAGGCTTGCTGGGCAAGCAAATCTGAACTACTATCTCTGTAGAAGACTGAATCAATCCATGTGATCTTGTCACCTCTGAATTTCAGAATTTCTGATCAAGCTGGCAGAGAGATAGCAAACAGTCAGGGTTTCCCAAACAGCAATCCAGGTGGCAAGTCTGAAGCAGCTGTAAATTCCTAGTGAAACTCTGGTGCAAGACCATGTCAGTTTTGACTGCTGAGTTAGACTGAACACATCTTTCAGATGGGGATATTGGTGCCGTGGAGCCATCATCAGAGTTGTGGGTCAGTTTTCTGGAGTGTGTCATAAGCACAATGATAAGATAACGAGGAGCCAGGCAGGTAGGGACCAGCCCCCTGAACATGGGACCATTGCACTTTAGAGATCAACTGCTGAAGGAGCATCAAATCAGGAGCTCCTACACATTGGTTTGTAGGGAGGGCAGGAGGCAAAAAAGGGGAAAAAAGGAGCCAATCACATATAGCTTTTTCAATTTAAAGCTGCACAATAGAGACTAGCATTGTTGGATGGATGTGTGGAAGGCAGTGGAGCCCTGCAGCACCTGCCCCAACCCCCTCTCTGAGCCCATTCATGTGTCAGCCGTGCTTCATAAGCTGTTGTCAGTGTCAGCATTAATGCAGAGCCTGGGAAGGAGCAGAGACAGACATTTTGTCAAACTTACTACTACAGACCAAGCACATATAGCAACAGTTTTATCTACTTGTAAGTGTTAAAATAATTCCTCTGCCCCTTCCTGCTGATGTGGTGGATTGCAGTGGGTTTTATCTGCTTTATGTGACGTCTGTATATGTCTGCCAAAGCAAAACTTTGAGCTGACTAATGGATAAACACCAACATTGACTCTCAGCTTTTCCTCCTGAGGTCTGAAGGCAGAAACAAGACAATGGGAAGCCTCCCATGGTTAAGCCACTCAAATAAAACCTGAAGGTGATTCAAACTGAAAGGGGAGTTAGACCATGTGGCTGACTGACTGATGACTCATAGCCAAAAAGGATGCCATTCCACGGTACAACAAAGCCAGGCAGAGAGGACCCTCAGAACAAGCAGTAACACAACTACTGCCGGAAGCAGGACTTTTACAACCGCATTCAGGAGTGTAGTGCCAAAGCTCATTAACTCTGATGAGGTAAAAGATGACTTTCATTAGCAGCTGCCAGTAACTTAAAACTGAAAGGCAAAACAAGCTTGGCAGTTAAGCCATTTTAGCACTGTGCACCTTTGCACAAGTAAACGTTCTGGCAAGAGGCCTGTATTCCCCATGTAATGTAGGCCAAAGCCATGGTCAAATAGATTGCAATGGTTCTAATGTGAGACCACGATACCAAGTGCTGTGGGATCCCACAGCCATCAGCCACTCATCTCTGGCTCTGGCAGAACCAGCTCCTCTGCTGCTGCCAGTTCCCCAATCACTCATGATGTAGGATTGAGCAGGGGGGATCTCAACTCAATGTAGGAGATGTTGTGGACCTCAGTGCCATTTCTTGCATTCATTGGACAGTTCTTTTAATAAGTTCCACTTCCATTCATCAGAACATGCTGTTCCTTGGGGGTGGCTGTCTGCCCCATACATGTGCCAAAAATGAGGTGACAGCCTTTAATTCAATTTTCTTTTACAACATCTGCTGTGGCCCTGGAGAATTGGCTATTTGTACCCTAACAGAAACACATTATATCCTTGGTACAGGGTTCCATTCCCTCATCATTGTGTTCCTTATTTTCTTGAAAGCTTAAAAGTATTTTTAAAGCTTTTTTTTGACCCTGTCAACCTTAAAAACAGTCTGACATATCTTTCATTGCACTATTCCAGACTGCTTTATGCTGTTGTCGCTACTGATGATGTTGGTTTGTCCTTAATTTCTTTGGGTTTTGGTTATGTAAATGTATATAAAGAACATATTTTATATCCAAAAGGAAAGAAAGATCACATTGTGTTAATGCAGAATTTATTTGGTTTGCATCAGATGAGCAGAGCATCTATCATGCATCCTTGACTATGGAATTTCCTACAAAAGGGTCTTATGTGGCAAAATGGAAATCCAGAAGCTAGAGTTTTACTTTTTTATAGATTTTTCAAGGTTTCTGCTCATGAGGGTATTCTTGATAATCCTGACTGAAATGCTGCAGTCTCTTTGTCTTTCTCAGTCACCTTGCTAAGGTTTGGAACCATTAAAAATGTTTTTTTATAATTTTAATATGAATTAATCTACCTTGAAAGTTTCAGTTTCAGCATCAAGTATTATGCAAACTGAAAAAATTGGTAAAGAGTTTGGGTGTGGGTGCTGTAGATTGTGCAGGGATGATCTGATCACAGTTCAGTTTATCCAAGTAGTCCTAACACTGGAGGAGAGCAGCCTGTGGAAATGCAGGTGATGCACACTTGGTCTCTGTGCACCAAATGGAGGCACAGAGACAGCTCGTGTGTCTTCCTGAGCCAACAGAGACGAGTGCTGAATTAAGCACTGTGCCCACTTCCTGCTTGTGTGTCATGCTGGGGGTTATTAAGATCTGTTACATACCAGACTCTCTAGAAGTCTTGATTCACATGATCTTTCTTCCAGCTATGATCTTTCTTCAAGCTTAATTCCTACTGAAGTGAATGACAAATCACTAGTTTCTGTTTCATTCAGCAGCTACTAGATTTTGTCTTTTTTAGTTTGTTTGTATTATCAATTTAGTGGGGCATACATATGAAATGCGAAATAATAGGTGCTGAATAGTATCTTCAAGTGTGTCTACACAACTGAAAAAAACCTTATATATTTCCATATTAAAAATGAAAGAACAGTAAATTTTACCAGTTCATGTGGCCATACATTCACCAGTATTTCAACCAAACACTGTTAAAGTATAGACTTAGAAAAGCCTTACCCACATATTCTGCATTTTTGTCTTTCTGCTTCAGCTTTTCCATCTGTCACCACAGCAGACAGTACACACACTGCTTCCAAACTCATCCATCTATGGGGATGTGTGTATACAAACTGATACTTGTCTTACGAATCGAGTTGGGTTTCTGATCTCCCACCTCCAAGTGGGTGCTGTTCTTGTTATTGCCATAAGATGTGTAATGCTGCTATATACGCATTTCTTATTATTAGACATAAAGAAGTGTTTACAGGTCTGTGGAATTTCCCAGCTTGTGCATAGCTGTGCCTATATAAAGAGTGTAAAATTATTTGGAGCATGAAATTGGATGTTCTCTTAACTTTGGCCTGAGGGCTTTCTGTGGGTCCCTATGCATTGAAAGGTCCACCCAATTCTTTTCCTAAATAAATTCTTGTCCTAGCATCCTTATCTAATATCTTTGAATTTTCTTTTCTTTCCCAGACCACTCATTTAATACTTTTAAAATAAAAATCTATAATTTAAAAATGGAACTTGAAATGCCAATGAAAATTGCTTGCCACAGGCAAAAGATGGAAGCACAGACTATTTATGTTCTTTTTTTCCTTGAATTATTTAAAGAGATACTGAAATCAGTCTTGTTGAAAACCTGAGGAATATGAGCTTTAGATTTTTGCTGGAGTATGGGATACCACAATCCCTGTGAGCAGAGTGGAGTCCTTCCATTCTGAACCTTTATTTTTATTTCCTGAGACATTCAGCATACAGTCTTTTAGAAAAGGATGATCAGCACAGAATTTAAATCAAAATTAGATTAACTATTTTCACCTCTCTTTGCTTGTGATTATCAGGCAGGTCATTAAAGTTGGATCTCGCATCTCCTGTTTGTTATAATGAAAAGAGCAAATAGAGAAAGAGGAAAAAAACCCCACATTTAAAATCCAATGGAAGGCCCAGTGCTGGGTACCAAAATTACTGATCTGATTTCAAAAGAAAAATAAAGAAGGAGAGGGGATCAAGAAATCACTTTCACTTAATGTTTTTATTGAATTCCAGAGGAGTTGTGTGGACTCTGCTCTCTTCTGAATCCATTCATCATTGCTTCTGACATGACATGAAGTAAGGGCCCCTTGACCTGCTCAGCTGCTCAGTTTCCCTCAAGGGACAGAGCCCAGGTTTTGCAATCCAGATTTTGAGATAGTGAGAGGCTTTCGTAAATGTGTGCATGGCATTCTGGGGAGATCAAGTTCAAGGAGTTTCTCCCTTTGCAGCCTGTTCCTCTTTACGCAATCAGACGGATGTAAGCATATTTTTTACGGCACTTTCAGATCCCTTGTCTGTGAACTTCATAATTTTAAATTAATTTCTAATTGCAATATGCCACTATTTCCACTTTGCATGGGATGTCAGAGGCACAGACATGGAGGGTACTTCCAACCATTCATGCAGTTAAGTGACTAATAAGTGGAATTCCTTGGGTAGGACTTGGTCACAGTCCCAATTTTTCTCATTCTAGCTGAGGACAAGATGGATCTCAGATACATGTCAAATATAGGACATTTTGATTAATTTAAACAGTGTAATTTCTGCTTTTCACAGAATCCCAGAATTAACTAGGTTGGGCAGGACCCTTGAGATCATCAAGTCCCACCTTTGATGTAACACCACCTTGTCAACTGGACCATGGAATTAAGTACCTTTTCCAGCCTTTTCTTAAACACCTCCAGTGAAATAATAACAAATGAATGATAAATTTTAACAGGCGGTTTCCTGGAAGATAATGATATGCATCACTGAATGATTTACTTTTCAAATGATTTTTGCATTAATAATGCAGGTAGAATCTGACTCTTACATGATGCTTCTTATCAACATTTTGTGTGAATAATTACTGTGTTTTAAATTGCACCCTAACAAGTATGCAGGTGATTTGGCTATTGGTCAGTAAATGCTGGCTGTCAAAGTATTTTGTGAACAATAAAAATGTTATTCAATAGCATATTTGATGAAGAATATTCAGTTCTGATAAATTTTGGCCTGAATAATGAGGAAAAAGTGAAGATAGTAGCCAAGTAAAATCACTGTCCCTTGAAACAAAGAGAGTTTGCTGGCTGCAGCTGGCAGCCCCAGGAGGGTGAGGAACTCTCCCCAGCAGGCAGAGTTGGTATGGGAACGGTTCTCCACTGAGCTGCATGATTTTTTTCCCCTCTATACTCTCTATCCTTTCAAGAAAGAGAAGCTAGTTGTCTATCAGCCACTGCTGGTTAGGATCTTTTCTTCATGCTGGAAGAAATTTGGGTCATCAGAGATGACTGAGACTAGCAGGATAGTTTAGAGCATTGCTGCTTGGAGATGTGAGCCTAGGACTTCAGCTCATGAAGCACAGGGACTGCTGAGGATCCTGTTAAGCTTGGAGCAAGAAGTCACAGAAATACAAATAACAGATCACTGGAAATGGAAATTTTTATGCCACATCTTCATTTTGATCTGTGAATCCTTCAAAGGCTGAGGCTGTGCCGGCTGAGTAACTGGGCACAATAAAACCCAGCACTGTGACTGAAGTACTGAGCAATGGCTCATGCGTTCTCTGCTGTGGAATAAAGCAGCTAGTTTTCTTTGGGCCTGAACTGCATAATCATCACATAATTCAATTAAAATTTAATGTTTAATTTTGTGAGTAGATAAAGGCAGATCCTCACTCAGATCTTGTCTCTGACTCCAATGAGCCCATTTGAACCACGGGACCTGTTCTCATCCGAGACAGCATTCCCCAGCCCCAGAATTTGCCTCTGAAACGGGGTTATTTCAGAAGCACCAAACATCACTGCATCACTCAGAGCAGCACTCCTTTGAGCCAGTTGCCATCTAGAACTATCAGAAATGTTGTTTTCACAGCACTGTCTGAAAGGTGTGATTTTTGTAGCAGTGCTGAATTACCTTGGTGAAGGGAAATCTCTGGGAATGGTGCAGCTAGAGCTGTACATCCACCTGTGTCACTAGGCCAGAGGTGCTCTGTGACTGCAGCTTTGGGGGCTCTGGATTCTTTCTGTCCCCAGCTGCTACTGCTGAGGGGCACAACACTCAGGTGCTGTCAGTGCTGCTATACTTTGCAGCAGTCATTCAGTGTTACTCTCTGGTGGGCTGTTGCTCTATTTGTCACACTGGTCCCCCTGGCTCGAGCCTGTGTGCCACCACACAGCTTTGCCCTGCCCTCAGGCTTGGCCAAGGTGAAGCCTTGTGCTACATTTATCTATCTTTTATCAGAAAAACATCTGCAGTGCATAGCAATCAAACAAGTGGTTTGGTAAGGTGTTTAACGTAGCAATGGATTAGACAAAAAATATTATTATGGAAAGGAATAACTCACAGGAAGATGTTAGTTCTTGAAATAAATGTTCGTTTTAAAAAATCACTTGCTGAATCTTTCTGAAAATCGCTGATTAGAGTCCTCACTGACATAATGCTCCTAGTAAGTACAGAACTTTTGGTCCAAGGATTTCATGCTAATAGAAATCTGGGAAACAGAAGGTATATCTGATTTCAGCTGGCTTTATGTTACAGTGGCTAAAATGCTGATCTTAGAACCACAGACTCACAAAAAGACTTGGGTTGGACTAGACCTTAAACATCATTTACTTGCAGCCTCCCCTACACTTCATACGGTACTAAACTATACTATAGTTTGAAGTTTGAGCTAATTAAAGACAGTTTAGAGAAGTATTTCCGTGTTGATTTTGTTTTTTAGACCAAAGGACTCATTTTCTATTGCTGGCAAAATTACATAAAAAGTTACATGCAATCAGGAAGATCTACAAAACCAGATAATGCTTTAATCTTGAAGGAACTCTATGATACCTGTCTCTGGGAAGCAGAGAAGTGAGGCAGGTATTTAATAAGCCATGCTCCAGTGGAGGGCCTGAAATGAGGAAGTTGCCCTTGCCTCACACTCTCACCAACAGTCCATCAGGTCTCAGCTGTAGCCTCTTTTTCTGATCAAAACTCTTGAGAACTGAGCTTCCTGTGACCAATAGAGTCGACAATTGCAAAAACCATTGTAGTAATTGAGAGGACGATATAATAGGTGTAAGTTCTTTCCTCCTTCTGCTTGCCATAAACAATATCCATTCAACAAATCCAGAACCTGGCAGTGCCACTGAGCAGAGCAGTATGGAGCAAGTGTTTATCTTCAAGATAGAGGTGGGAAAGGAAGATCAAGACTGGAAAAGTCATGACTGAAGTTAGAGGGACTGGCTCTGGGGAGCAGAGAAGTGTATCATGGGAACAATATGAATCTGGCTCAAGACTTTCTGTGCAAAAATACTGAAAATATATAAAGGGCAAAGCAAATATTAACACAGATTTTTTTTTTTTTTTTTGCATGAAGCACAAAATTGCCAAACAAATATCAGAGCCAGTCTTTCATTCCTCATGTACAGGTGTTTCTTGATGACTGTGGAGAGTACCCAGCATTTCACAGCTGAAGGAACTGTTACATCAGGGTTTGATATTCTCCTCTCTTGCAGACAATTCACATGGTGACAAGGACTGCCTGCAAAGCAGCCTGGACTTCATCCCAAAGATTGCCACCCCTCACTGTATCGTAGTAATGAACCTGTACAACTGAAAATAATTACAAATGCAAATGTGATGAAAAGGAGCTTAATAGGGACATTTCATGACTGCACTAGAGAAGTGGTTTAGCACTAAGTCTGATTGCTTGGGCATGTGGGTGCTATGGTAACTTCATTTGCATTTGGCAGCACTTAAGCTCAAAACCACAGTGTGCTGCACCCTCTTCCTTTTGAGCAGGGTTCTGTAGAAGAAAGGCAGAAGTAAACAGCATGAGAGAAACCGCAGAGCAGCAAAGGCGTTGTTAACTGTAGCTGTACAAATGGGTTACTGCAAAGCTGTCCTGTGAAGACTGAAAATGTCATTTAAAGTATGGTGCAATTGATAGAAAACCCCTCTTTCTGACTGCTAAACACACAATATTCCTGGCTATTTATTTTAAGTTTGCAGGAACTGTGTTGGGAAAAAGAATTTGACTTGCTGCTTTTGGTTTTTGTTCTACTTCTGGTTTTTGATTTTGAGAAATTCTGCATATTGGTAACAAGTATTGCTTCCATTAAATTAATGGTCCCTCAGGGAAATTTCTCTTTTGCTCGTGTTTTTATTTTCCTCTGGAAAAATTAAACTCTTATGTTTATTTTACATAATCAGAACCAGAAAAAGGCTTTTTTTAAGTGGTCAGAAATACTCCACATACATTGTAACATTCTGTTCCTCCTTGTATCTGTCAGTTATAAATTCTTAATTCCATCCCTTTCTTTTGGTTGCTCTCCTTGTACTTCATTGCTGGCTAATTTGAATTTTTTTGCCTTCTCCATAGCTGTAAATGCTGATTAATACTCAGGGTTGACTCTGAACTTGAGGAGGATAGGGATAACTCCAGTCTTGGAAGGTGGACAGCAAGGAGAAGGATCTAGAACAAGCTAACAATCATTAATTCCAGAGGTCAATATTCACTAAAAGCATAATGCCACATCCTATCATGTTAGCCATAGTTAGACCAGCACTCCTTCTTGAGCTGTGCTCTGCAGGAAGATCACGCCTTCCCCACTGCTAGTCAGGTGCTTGGGGAAAAAAAAAGACCTTTGACTCTCAGATAATACTTTAAGCAAAGGTTAAAGGTGCAGGAAAGAGTGCCAGGATCAGGCTCTTGGGCAGAAAGATGTACAGTGTGAAGGAGTTGCTGTGGGAGGCAATTATTAATGAACTCGTACAAAAAGAAATATTTTGAGAAATCAGATGGAAACTATTTTAATTATTATTCTGAAAAGCCAGAATGGACATTAAATCCAGATGTCAAAAGCAAACAATTAGCATTCCTCAATCAGAACATTTTAGAATTTCTGTTAAATTAAAATTCACAGTTTCAACATTTTCTCCCTAAGTTCTGGTGAAAATGAATAATGTGAATATTGCCTGTGGAAAAGAAATTATAATGTTTATTTAGTTCTAATTCCTATGATTGCTATAGGGGTATGAAGACTTTTATCAATTAGACAATGAATGACTTAGAAGTGATTTGATGGCTTCATCTTCACTGACCACAAGAGTAGATTTTTTATTTGAGGACCCTAAGAAATGTCTTTGTCACCGGAGAAAATTCTATACTGTAAACTCAAATGAGTAGTTTATTTTTTGACTCAGAGCATGAAAAATTTCACATATTATTAAGATGAACTCTATATGGCATTCTTTTACTCAATTTTGAAAAAGTAGAAACTGGGAACATTCTTAGTTTTTTCTTCCCCAGAGTTAGTGATAAAGTGCAATTCTGTAGTCTCTGATTATGAAAGCACTTCAGCACATGTGATTTTACCTATAAAATTTGGGGGATCCTCTGTGGTATAGAATTGCTCAGATTTAAGTGTTTGCTAGTTTATTCTTAGGTCTGCCCAGATTTGTTTCTTAAGTAGCAATGGATCTCATGGTTTTATGTTTTCAGCAAAAATACCAGTAACATCTCTGGCCCTGATGCTCATTTACTTTAAGGTCTCTTTAGCTGGTTCTGGTAGCACAAGGGAGCCTTAAAGTAGGTGTGAATTACATCCTATCCCACTTGAAGTTTAAAAATAAATCAAAGGGCGGCTGGCAGCATTTTGTAAGGCTCCTTGCCTTACTCACCCTTCACCTCCCACCAGGAACTGTTCTTTTTTTGCAATTTCATGTTGGCTTGCAGGGGAGCTGCAATGTCTGTGCTGTTTGCTAGGAGACCTCCTCAAAGAGCCTTACTCCATCTGAACAAGTAGACCACATCCTGTTGCTTTCTGTGCAGATGTGAAGAGCCCTGACCCTGCTGAAGCAGTGCTGTTCAGCTGTGAAAAGAGGGAAGGCAGAATGTGGACCTACATTAGTTGCTTGGTGTAAAATACTGCCTGGTTGTGGTTGCTGGGGTCTGTCCAATATCCTAAAGGCTGAAGAGATCCTGAGAGAAGGACAACAGCTCTGCAGAGTCACTAAGCATTTTTCCTGGCAGCAAAACCCGGCTGCCAACTGTTTTACAGACATGAGGCTGAGAGGATGGATTACTTCCTCTGCCCCCTCCAAGCTCTGGCAAAGACACGAGTACAGCTGGATGTGAAGAGCCAGCTGGTATGGTACCGTGCTAGATAAAACACCAAATGCACTATTAGCAGAAGAGGCATCCTTCCCACATGCTCTGTGCTGTGTGGATGGAGGAATGCAGTCCTGCAGCAAACCTGTGTTCAGAGCAGACAGCCTGAGCTGCTGCCGTGCAAGTGTAGCCTCCTGGCCAGTCCAGCAGGAAACACAAAACCAGGTCTATTTTACTCACTGTGCAGACTGAGCAGCAGAATGGAATTAAAAGGCATGTTCCCTGTCATCAGCTAATGGATTTCTGCCCTACTAACGTGGTAACATTTTTAGGCTCTTAATGCTGATTCAACAGGATCTCCATCTTACCGGCTGGAGTTTGTGCTATTAATAGCACATGGACACAGGAAATGTGTTCTGGCACTTCCTGCTGCTTTTGACACATTCTAAGTCCCAGTTGTCTTCAGTTGCTTGGTCCTACCAAGTGAAAACATTTTCCTAAGACAGCAAAATGTGTCGCCCTGAGAATCAGGCCTTTCAATAATGTTTTCATGATTTCTAGCCACTTTCCCAGGAAAGTAACTATAAACATAGGTGTTTATACATTCCATTAAAGATACTCCTTTTGATGGACATCTTTCACAGCCAGTGTGGTTGGGAAGGTGGTAACCTGACTATCCAATCCCTGGTCATTGTCAAAAACCTAAAAGTACTGAAAGAACAAATAAACTTCTCTTCTTCTTTCATCTCACTTTGAGCTGTGTCTGTGTGAATAATTTCGTGTCCGACAGTGACACAAAATGCTGTCTCCTTATACAACTGGACTTCTTATATAGGTGCAACCACTCTGCACAGTGAGTGCAGAGTCAGTACTGCAGAGGTGATGCAGCAGCTCCTGTACCTCCAGATGTCACCCAGACAGCCTGCTGTCCTGGGGGTTTGAGAGGTTGGCTTCTTTTTGGTGGCCTGGATTCTTTTACGGTTTTTCTCTTTGCTCTTCTTGTTGAACATTGAAAGTACTTCATAATGCAGTACTCCCATGTTTCACTCCCAGGGCCAGTACATCTTTGGGCTTTCAGGAGAAAGAGTGGCCAACTCATTTGTTCTGGGTGTATTTTGTTGGCGGCCTGTCATTCCATCTCAAACCTTTCCTTGAAGCAGCATTCTGTCTGCCAGCTGGTAGGAAGGCGAATGAAAGTGATTAGCCAGGCTCCCATTTGCCCTTGGGATGAGCTGCTGGCTATTACATTTTTCAGGGCATGTGATTAAGGCCAGATCTGCTCAAACGTTACTGATGAGTTTGAAGTCTTTTAGGTAAGTCAGCAGGAACCAACTGGTGGCCAAATCAAGAGAAGGGAGAGGGAAGCTTAAAAAACTTACTGCAGTAGTAGGAACTTTTTCTATGCTCTAATTCTTCCACTTGGGTTATCTGATCTTATCCTTGTTATCCGACACATACCATCTTAAGAATGTCTTACGGTTGGATGCAGTTTAAGCTTTGGGAAAAGTTTTGGGATAGCTCCCATTTAAACTTGGACTGACTTGCTTACTTTGTCAATCATCAGGCTTTCATACTGCACAGCCTGTGTTTGGGGGATTGGACATCCTCATTACATTTTGAAGATATTTTCGGATTTCAGTGTTCAAGTTTCTGGAGTTAGGTTTTAGAATATAAATATGAGCAGACAGTTTTGTCTTTGACGTTAACTTGGTTAGCCTGAAGTTAGCTCAGAGATTTGTTAACACTGGGACATCTTTTAATAAATTAAAAATAAATTAATAGAATCAATATACCTATTAATCTCAGAGTAAGAGTCTGGTGCATTTGGATCTTTCTTGATTTTCCTTCATTTTACTCAATATCTCTCAAAAAGGTTTCATGGGGAAATGCATTGGCTTTTCTTTTTGAGAGGATTTTTTAGTGTTCTGGTGCCACCTATTGAATTCTTTTCAACTGTGTCCTATTCCATTGCTATAATAAAACATATGAGGGAATAGAATCACAGGAGACCCTTGAAATGCTTAAGAAGGCCATAAAATTGCCATGAAGTTCTGTTAAAATGGCAGTGCTTAGTTATAAGGGGGGGAAAAAAGGGCAATCTCAGACTACTATTTACCATATTGTTTTAAGACACTGCTCTGAGCAAGGCAGTGGTATCAGGTGATCTCTGGAGTTCTATGATTATGTGTAATGTTTAGCATCTCTCACTGAGAGTGAGCAATCAACCTTACATGCTATTTAAGCTATTAGCATTATTCCCAACTTTACAAGGGGGAGGATGGGGAAAATTATTTTCACAAGAATCTTAAGGAAGTGAATGGGGCAACCAGAAACACAACACAGATAAGCTTATGATCCCCCTTATCTCTTATTATCTCACTTTACTTGGAAGAGGCAGCCTTGATATATATATTTTTGTTTCTATCATGTTTGCATCAGAGATCAGTAAATAGCTTGAAAAGTAATTCTGAATGTTTCACTAATGTGAGCAGAGTTTAATTTAGGACTTTTTCTGCAACTTCTTTTATTTTGTTCTTGGAAAACTTTCTAAGTGGAAGCTAATCTGTGTTGATGCTCACGGAAAGTTCATATTTGACTTGAGGTATATTTGTTGTGCTAAACCAAAGTAAGATTTGGAAAAGGAGGAGGAATAATTGATTCTTCAGCTAAAAAGCCATTTCAAAAAAGAAAAATCACATTATGGAATTTAAAACTACTAACTGCCAGCTTTCAAACACTGAATTGAAAAACATGAAAATACATTGAAAATGTATTGCTTATGGAAAATATGAATGGATATGACTGTTAGTTTTACAGGGTTCCTTGGCAGTTTAATACATAGTTATAGATCATGCAATTGTTGTAAAGAAATTCTGCAGACAGGAGGTTTCAGATGCTGAAGGTGCATTGATAGTTCAAAACATCACCTATCTTTTTGTTTCTTATCTGTAACCTCTCTTAGGTTAGGAAGCTTCATGTGCTTAGATTCTGTAGCTTTGAAAAGAATGCATGGTCTTTGTTTCAATGAAGATATATAGTTATAAATGAATTAATATGCTAGACTTGTTAGTGTAGTGGCTTCTACACCCATGTTATTCAATCTATTCTCAGTCTGCTACATTTTAGAGATTATATTCTTACAATAAAGAGTAATGTTATTTTGAGTTTCATGATTTCAGGCAAATCTCATAAACCCATATCCTCATAACATGGACCAGATTTTAGCCAACACCCTTCCCCACTTCTGTAAAGAAATAAATACTGCATTACTCTTTTTAGCCAAACTTCATTTGACTTCTCTTGATGCTTTTCTGTAAGGTGTCAGGCTACTGGCTTTTTCCAAATTGTAATTTTTAGCAAGAGATCTTGCATCATGTACACTCCACAACAAATTCAGTTGCTCACTAGAAAAGTATTTGCAAGACATCAGTTTTTGTGTACTTCTTCCGCACTGTATTAGGAACAGCAAAGTGACAACACAAACTCTCTAGCTTAGTTACAAAGAGAGAGCACTTTTTATTCTTCCTGATCTTCTTTTATAGACAGTTCTGAGAAGGTCTGAAAAAGTAAAGCTTTCATGGGTCGCCAAACCAAGGCATCACCATCACTGGACAGTTAGGAACATCACCCCGTGGCCGTTTTTGCAAGTAAACAACAAGGAGAGAAGCAACACCTGCAAAGGTTGTTTTCCTTCTCTAAGGACTGTTTGGATTCCTCTTTACGATTTCCCAGGCCAGAGTGAGAAAGTTGTGTACTTGACTTTCCCACAGGCTCAAGCTAGTGCCTGAAGCCTAAAAATCTCTTATTTGACCACTGTCAGTTCCCACATCTCACCCTTTTTGTTTTTAAGGTGGAAGGCAGCGTCTGTAATCTCCTGCAGGACCCTTACAGGAAAGAGAGCAAACACAGCACCAGAGGTCCTTTTAGTAACTTAACAATTACTACATAGAATCTCAATTGGACTCACTTAGAATGGTCAGGGAGATTCTCTGGAACCTACTATCAAATTCTACACAATCACATCCATGCACCAACACCAAGTCGTGTTGTTCATTCTTGCAAGGAGTCAGTTACTAATAGCTCACTTGTCAGCCCTGGGATTACCTTCTATTATGAAACCTGGTAAATTGGGGTGACTCCAAATGTGCAGGATGTAATATAAATAAATTTAGACTTGAATTGCGCAAAAGTTTTCAATAATGAAACAAGACTGCATTATTGACCTCTTTCAGAAGTGAATAATCCAAACATTTGGTTATGTCTGCTATATAAGCAGATTCAATGACCAAATTTAGGGGTACTAAAAGAAATTGTTGGAATACCATGGCAATAGCCCTCAATTCAACAAACTGATCCAAGCCTGGTTTGTGACCTTCCAGCACTTGCCAGTCAGATTTATCCTTCCTGGTAACAACAGCTTTTTCTGTTCTTCTGAGCCATCAGTAAAAGGCGGTGGTCCTTGCACCGGTACCTGACTACTTTTGGCTGCAATGACAAATTAGTTAATTTTATCAATTTCAATAAGTTGTGGCTGGGCAGGTGATAAGCAATATGCCCTGAAAATTTGCAGTATATTTTGCAAAGGAGCACTGTTTGCCATTAGCAAAGCTCCATTAAAAGTCCTCCTGCTATATTGGAAGAACCATTTTTGCAGGATCAGCTGCCATTAATTGCAAACACTGTTAACGGCATTTGATTATCAAATGGGCAATTAATTCAGACAACATGGATGCTGGGGTTTTTTGGGTTTTATTTATTTGTTTGTTTGTGGTTTTGGGGTTTTATTTTTCCCCATCAGCAAAGACAGACCCATTGCAGGATGTGCAGGATTGGACCATTGCTCACTCAATTTGCCAATGATACCTATAGGATGAGAATCTGAATTGAAAACATTAATATCAGTGGAGGAATTTGCTTGATGAACCTGATTCCCAAAGATCTACATGATCCAAATTGCCACAAAGTAAAACCACAGCCCTTGGTAACTACAAAGCACACCAAAGGCACGTGAGATATTACATGAGGTACAATTACATCTTTTTTGGAAAATTAATAATTTTTGCTGTAGAGTCCAAATAAATGAAACTCAGGGAAAAGTCCATCAGCTGAAGATGCTGATCTTTAGCATCACTAGATGTCTTCTTGAATCCTGAAACAGGGAACAACTGAAGAATATTAGTGGAAACACAGTACCATGATGCTGACACAGGGCTTTAGTTGTCAAATTGTTTGTATACAATTTTTAGACACATGATTGTCTCCTTTGCAGTCACTCTTCTGTTGTCGATCTAGCCACAGAGGCTATGCAGTGTGTCCTTTTTCACTTCTCAAAGGTGATGGGTGTCTGATGTGACTGCTTGAACCTGCTGATGATAAAAGAAAAGGCATATCTTCTCCTAAGTTAATAAATTAATTAATCTTTACTGTTGTTAGTCCATCAAAATTTAGATTTGATAATTCATTTTCCAAATTTCTAATATAAATATTATATTGTTCAAATTTATCTGCTGTCTATAAATTTGATCAGCCCAGAAACTGCAAACAGCTAAAGTGTTTTTTTCCAGTGAAGGCCTGAACACCTCTCCTGGGCGAGGGTTCTAGGGTTCACTCCAGAGATCAATTCAGCTGTTATATTTATAGGTCTAATTTCCAAGTCAAAGAACTCATATGTAATTTTTTCTGCAGAAACATCTGGGCCTGTTGGCAATTCCCATCCAGAAAGAGCTAAGGCATGGCCAGTGCCTGACCTGTCTGGAAAAGAATCCTCTACATGAATTTTAAAACAAGCTTCTTAAGGATCTTGGGGTAAAAACTAAATGAGCCCCTAATAACTGGTCTCCTTTGAAGTTCTGTCAGGATAAGGGTGCTTTGAACTCAGCAAACTCTCGGAGTGGTCTGTGACCAGAACTGGAACCGCATCCCAATCCCTCAGGTCAGAGGAGGCGTTCCACAAAGCTCAGATAATATTTCTTGGAAATCTGAAAAATACTTCACAAAAACTAGCATAAATAACTAGAAAAAAGGAAAAAATCTTTGAGTGATGTGTCTTATAGGTAATTACAGACAAAGAGATAGCAAAGAACATGAGAAGAAGCAGCCGGCTATAAAACTGTAACTTATCAACAATATCATATCATATCAGTAAATTCACATTGTGTAATCAAGATATCAGTAACAACCATCCTAGAGAGCTAACACTTAAAATTGAAACCAATTTGTGTTATCTGCAAAAGTACAGCAAAGGTTGCTTGTTTACTGGAGATGCGGTAAGAGAAGGGGAGTGGACAAGCGCAGGTGAAGAGCCGAGTGCTGCTGTCCATTCAGCTCAGCGCCTGCCCGCCGCCTCTCTGAATGGAGAGCTCCCCCTTCCACCACCCCCGGGGAAAAGGGGGTGCTGGAGGCAAATCTTTGTTCCCCTCGCAGCAGGGGAGCTGCAGGCAGCCCTCGCTGCGCTGTGTGCTAACCCCACAGCAGCGACACACTGCATGGGGAGGAGTGGGGAGCGTTTGCACTGAGAAAACCAAGCCACTGTCTCTCAACTCCTCCCGACACAGCCTCTCAGGGCCAGAGCATCTGCTTCCCCCCGCCCCCAAACACCTGCGGAGGGAAAAGATACAAAGAGAAAGCACAGCAACCAAACTCTAGGAATCACAGGGGGCAATCCTTAAAACAGACACAGGAAAAGTTAAAACCATAAAACAGTCAGAAGGTGAACTTTTCACCCCAAAACCCACTGGGCACTGAAGGGAGGGTGGAGTGGGACTATGGGGAGAAACCTCTGTTACAGAGTATGTTGTTTGACTTCCTCTCAACTTCAGGGCCACGGTGTTCAGTGCAAAGCTGTATCAGCAGAGGTATTCCATGTCTTCAGAAGGCCGGATGGGCTGGAAGTGCCGAGGCGGGGCAAGGCAATAGCGGACAGTGGGTGGGATGACAAGCCCTGCTGGCTGCACCATGAGCACCATCCCCACCGACAGAGAGGGATACTTTGGAAGGATGTAATCTCATGGCGAGAGGTAGTTTGTTCATTCAATTCCCATGTCCCTCAAGGGTCCAGGTGGAGCCGAGGAAACGCCACTTGCGGCGTCCCTGGCCCCGCCGCCCTCCATCCTCTCAAGTGTGCATAGGAAAGGCATCCCCGGCATCCGAATCCTCCGCTCTTGCATCACCGTCTCCAGATGGCCACAGCGGTAACGCTTTAGAGGGTGTGCCCCAGGTGTCTGCCAGGCTACACATGCTGGTATCTCCATTAGTTATCTCGAACCATAAGCGGTCCCCTATGAACTGACAAGGACTAAAGGCATTGTCGGCAGTTACTATAAAGCCTTGGGCTTTTGCCCACGTGAATAAAGCACACATAGTATCTGATACAGTGAGTCTCAAGCGTGACAATACGTCCTTCCACAGAGAGAGGATGATTTGTTCCTCAGTGGAACTTCAGTTCCCCTTTGTAGGAAACCTTTATCCCAACAGCCTGCGAGTGCAATATGCAGACACAGTAGTTTATCCCAGGAATATGAACTCTAGCTTTGTTGGGATGGCTGTTCCAGACCCACTCATTGGCAAGGTTCACTACCCAGGATCATTGAGACCTGTAGCTCTCCAGAAGCACGTGGGGAAAAGACTCCTTACCTATCAAGGAGAGGCAGAGTGTTCTTCAGCTCTTGGCTGTAACGACCATCAGGGTCACCAGATGTTGCACTGTATTAGGAATGGAGAAGTGATGACACAAACTCTCAAGCTTAGTTACAAAGAGAGAGCACTTTTTGTTCTTCCTGATCTTCTTTTATAGACAGTTCTGAGCAGGTCCGAAAAGGTAAAGCTTTCATTGGCCATCAAACCAACACATCACCATCACTGGACAGTTAGGAACATCACCCCTTGACTGTTTCTTACAAGTAAACAACAAGGAGAGAAGCAACACCCGCAAAGGTTGTTTTCCTTCTCTAAGGACTGTTTGGATTCCTCCTTACGATTTCCCAGGCCAGAGTGAGAAAGTTGTGTACTTGACTTTCCCACAGGCTCAAGCTAGTGCCTGAAGCCTAAAAATCTCTTATTTGACCACTGTCAGTTCCCACATACATTCATATTCATATCGTGGCTTAGACACACTTCATGACAGTTCTGAGCACCAAGAAATTCTCACTCCCTGCAGGTGACATTGTCATCACCGGTTGTGTGTTTTTAATGGCTGTTTTCAACCTTCTGAACTGTCCATATGGGGTGCTGAATCCATGATGGCCACTGAGCAGCCAACACGTGTGCTGCTGCTTGTCAGGTTGATATGGAGAAAATCTCTGGAGTCCCAGGATATCTGCTTATGTTGATCTTCTGTGTCAGAGATGATGGACACAGTTTTGATGCTGACACATGAACAGGATACTTATGTATCTCTCAAGTATTGCAGTTTCTCACATAAACCTGACTTTTTACTTTAAAGGTGGAAAGAGTCTATTTTCAAAAGAGTAAAACTACAGCAGTTGTGAAGTGCCACATAGGGAAGCTGAAATAACAGAGAAATTATAAACATGGAAGTACTATCTGAAAAACAAGTGCCACAAAAAAGGAGATAAATAAATTTCAAGAAACAAACATAGTGGGACAAATCTGGTAGAAAAAGAGTAAAAGGAGGAGGAAGGAAGAGCCAAACAGGTGAATAGAAGTTTGGTGGACGGGGCCCTGAGCAGACTGATCTGCTGGGTGGCATCCCTGCCCATGGAAGGGGTGTTTGAGCTTGATGATCTTTAAGATCCTCTCTACCCCAGACCATTCTGTGATTCTGTGATTCTGTGATTCTGTGATTCTGTGATTCTGTGATTCTGTGACTGTATACTTGATATTTTGGAGGTCTGGTTGTTGCTACATCCACTTAATATAATTTAAGAATGTGTAATTTCCTGGGGAAAGTCTGGCTGATTTTGGGAAGAATGAATGTGGCTTTTTATAATTTTTTGCAAATTTCTTGAAAGTTTAAGCTATACTTTTTCTCTTTCTTTCTCTTTTTCAGGGCAGGAGACAACAACGATCACACCTGGTAAGAAAAATTCACATGACATAACTTCATTGATTTTTTTTTCCCCTGACAATTTATTGTTTTGTTTTTTTTCTCACACACAATTACCTCACAGAGTGTATAATAATTCCTTTTCATTCACCCAACAAAATGAAATATACTGCCTTAATAGGCAGGAGTATCAGACAAGTCTGGTTTTGAGTAATGTATTTAGGTATATTTTAAAACACAGCATTTAGCATGAAAGGGACAATCATAACCAAAAAAGAATATACTCACTGGTTGTTCATCTGACACCTGTTGAATCATCCACACTTT
Organism: Pseudopodoces humilis; assembly: GCF_049639895.1. Taxonomy (NCBI): domain Eukaryota; kingdom Metazoa; phylum Chordata; class Aves; order Passeriformes; family Paridae; genus Pseudopodoces; species Pseudopodoces humilis. The sequence goes on from NC_142209.1 coordinate 9,874,890, forward strand.
AAATGTTTGATGTGCCTTTACTTTGTTAAAAATTCCCAGTGTCTCAGTACGAGAGTGCTCCAGTACTGCATCCTGTTGTTGTGAGCAGCCCTGTCCCTCCTGAGCCGGGCACACATTAATGGAGCATTACTGACCCTGCTGTACCTCTCACCACAGGTGCCACCCTCGCAAACAGCACGCACTTCTCCACGCACACAGAGCCCAGCCCCGGCCCGGCACCGAGCAGCTCAGCACGCACCAGCAGCTCCGCTGCCCTCACCGCACGCACTCCCTCCGGAAATGCTTCAGCAGGTTTGCTGTCTTCCTCTAGAAGCCACCTTCTGCTCTCAAAACTCTAGGGGAAAACAGACATTCAGCACCAGGGTAGCCTTTTTCAACTCATGGTTCATCAAATGGAAGCGGTGTCTGTGCTCTGGCACAGTGGCAATGCCAGCATCATGTGCAGGATCTGCTGTTCGAGGGCCAGGTCTGCTACCTGAGGGACGAGTCTTGCAGTCACCACAGTAGCATCAAAATGCCAGCTGCTGCCAACAAGGCTGTCCCCAAAGCAAGAGCAATAGGAATGTACCTAAAAGAGAATATAGAAACCTGTCAGTGGTATATAAACAGGGAGGTAAATAATGAGATATGGTAAGAAATATAGCGAGCAAGATACGTGATCTGGCAAATGAGCACGACCTAGTGTTGTTGTTTGTGAAACAGCACAAGCATTATTCATAATTGTGTTTTACTGTAAGAATGTAGCAAAATGTTCTAGCTTTTCCCAGTTCACAAATTCTAACACTATTTTTATAGTGGTTGACTATATAATGGTTGACTTCATCTGGAATTATGACTAAATAATGACCAAAAATTTGTCATTGTACATTGCAAAATTAATTTGTAAGTGGTATACTCCTAAAAATTTACTTTCTACTTAAATACTATTTTTTTTGTTTATTTACTATATTAACATGACTTTTCTTTCAGCATTCTCCTCTAAATTACAGAAATCCCCTAAGAAAAAAAAACAAAATCAGAGAAGTGTTGTAGTGTAAGACATTTCTGACGACAAAGCCATATGAAAGAATTAATTTCACTTTTTAATGCTGAAATATTGTTTATTTTCTTACAGATGGTTACTATTCAACATCCTTGCACAGCACCACCTCATCAGTCAGCATGTCAGCAAGCACTGGGATCAGCCCCACTTTCAGCTCCACTCACACAATAGGTGACAAACTTGCACCCAGTTACCACAGTTCTGATACATCAGACAGAAAATGGGTTTGAATGAGGCAGTTCATTTAGAATCAAACCTGAGCATACAAATTAGGCATACAACTGCATTAAACTTAATCTTGTTTTTAGGAACCTTACTGTTTATGAGTAATATTAAAGATACCAGATTTGTTGTTTGTCAAGCAAGTGCAAAGCAGAAATTATTTCCACACAGTGGCACATAGTAGTAGGGTAAATCTAAATCTGTCAATTATTGTGTCAGTACTCCTCTTGTTATTCACAGAAATTTTACCAAGCAGCAAAAAGGTGTGAATACATCCAAGATCTGTGTGCCTCTCTGTCTTCCAGTGTCTCCGCTTTGGTTTCACACAGCAATAATACTTACTTGGGATCTAGTAGTTGAAGCACTGAACAGTGATTTTAGTTGCCATTGTGCTGTAAGGAATTGCTCAGGTCAATAAAATACATGTATGTGCTTGTGCAAAGTACATGCAGTAACTGGATGCTTTCCATCTTTTTGAAGTGTCCTTTGACTAGCTGTAGGCTGCTGTCTGCTCTTTGACAAACTGAGCTTAGCTTTCATTTGTGGGTGTTCTGCCCTTAACAATCTTGGTGACTCTGCAGTGGTCCCTCTCAGTTTTCCCTCTCCTTAGGGCCACTATCCAGCCAGGTCACTCCCAGCCTGCAGGCAGGCAAATCTAGGGTCTACCTTCAATGAAAAGATACCTGTGTGTTTTACCTTTACCTTGGGCTATATTAAATAACTGTTTTCAGGATGAAGTTCTTTTCTTAAGCTTCTGTACAGAAGATACCAGCAAAAAATTATTTTGGATATCCTGGTGTAAAAGTAGTCATTAAATGATCCATACTGTTGTATAAATCTTTTCCCAAAGGTAAGAATGGCAGTGCAAAAAGCAGGTAGATTTTGTTTCTTTGGTGACATTTTATACTGCTCAGTTACCCATTCCACAGCATACATATCCTGGAAAACTGCTGCAGTTTATCATGCTGCTATGAGAATGTGTGATTTTGGAATATTCTTGTGTAACTTTGTGCATAGAAATGTTACTAATAACCAGTTTGTTTCTAGTTCATTATGTAATTGGAAAAATTGTGAAAGACACATTATCCCTGAAATAACTAGCTAAAGAATGGGGTTATGTATAGTTGATATTTTCTTCCCTATTTCAAATGTAAGAGGAGTGCTAAATACATTTACTTGTATTGAATATATTGAACAAAGAGTTTGGGGCAGTACTGGTCACCCTTCTCCAATGCTCTGTGGAAAAAATACCCAACCTGTTAAGACAGACCTTCATACTGTTTTCTTTTCTTATAGAAACTACCACAGTGATACCTGAAGCAACTTGTGGTAAGAAACAAACCCCTTATTCTCCTTCAGTCTTGAAATGAGACCAAATAGTAAACTCAAATACAGAAAACTGGTAAATTACGATTGATAAAATAGTAAAAAAGTAGAACTGATCCATTAGCATCTTGGGTTATTTTATAAAATGTCTTCCAGTTCTGGAAGAAGTAAGATTAAAGTTATTTAACAATTCTGGCCTTTTCACCTCCATTTACACTGGTTTTTCTTTTAGATATTATTGAAGACATAAGAGACAGTAAGAACAACTCAAAAAAGGCTGAAGTTTTACTAAAAATTGACACAAAAGACAGAGAATATTTTATTTTGGGGAATGGCATAAAAATAACTGTGAGTTCCAGCAACCATTCAGTAGAGCTTCCGAAATGCCAGATATATACTGTTCAAGTTAAAAATGGCAGATGTTCAGACAATACTTCTTTTCTCATTCCAAAAGGTAGGTGTACAAGGGTTTTAGTAGTTTCTTTCTTATCTTTTTATTTTTTTTTTAATATCAGTAATTCAGCTTCCTCAGGTTTCTTTGTCTATTCTTGCTGCTTTTCAGAGGATCAGACAGAAAGTTTTTTTATTTTGTCCATGGTTTGCAAGAAGTTGCACATTAAAACTTCTCAGTATTTTCTTAAAGAATAATGTAAACCAACCATAGTTTTTTCATTTTAGAGCAAAAAGGGAACTTTAACTGCATTGGCCATATACCATATGCAGTGTGTTAAACAATAGTAATAACAGCTACCACTTCAAAGCTGCTGCTTATGCTGAATGTTGGACTAATGCTTTATTATTTGAATATTTGTGTGTCTTTATCTCATGAAGGCTTTCTCAATTTTTCTTTCCATTTCTTATTAATTTCTTTGTATGTTATTCTATACTGATTGTATCTTCATATTGCAAGACAAGTCAAAAACATAAACAAACAGTTATTTAAAGACTCAGTATAGCCAATGTTACAATGATGTATAATATTCTTCCTTTCCAGTTGCCAATGAACCTGTAGAAGTCAAGGTCACAACCGCCACATTTGCCTGGTTATGCTGGAGTAGCTCACTTGACTGTGCTAATGTGACTGTTACCTGCAATGGGATATCACCTCTAAAGTATTCTGAAAGTGAGTTATTTATTTAAAGATCTTTAAAAGCATTGCTGATGATGTTTTCTGGTGAGAGACTGGCAGATTTAAATTAATTGTGCCAGTCTGAGGGAAGGGTAGCTCAGAATTCCTGGGATTGCCAGTTGGACGAGTACCATCCCCCAACAGTGTGGGTCTGGGAAAGTTCAAAAGTTCAGTTTACCAACTTCACAAGTTGCACAACTTCTGGAGGTTTTGAGTCCTGTTTGATTTTCTGAAGGGGAGCTGGGAAGTTTGGAAATGCTGCAGTCGGTGGGTATGCTGTGAGCTGACCCCTTGCAGGCTGCCTTGGCCGCTCGCTGTGCAGGCTCCTGGATGTGCAAGGCTGGGCTCTCTGCTCTGGGAGCCAGCCAGCCTGAGGACATGCTGGCTCAAAAGTGTGATAGGGCAGATATGAATGCTGAATGGCCTCACATGCCCCAGAAAAATATGTGATGAATGTCTGGGGCTGGAGATTTCCTGCTTCAGGGAGCTGAAGAGCCAGGATCTGAAGAGCTATCCCAGGGTTCTGCCAGACTCCCCATGACATGTTCTGATTTCTGTAGGAAAGCTGATTCCTTAGAAAGTCAAATCATGACCTTTACTGATGAAAAGTAAAGATTTATGCAAACTAAGTTAGTAAGAATCTAAAATCTAGTCATTGGGTCAGGTTGTACATTTTTCTGTTTGGAATAGTATGGTGGTTTATTACAAATTATATCAAATACATATGGTAGAGCAAATCTCGGTTAAAATGGTGCCACATACTTTTGAAGTTGTGAAAAATATTGATGAAGCTATTGTGTCTACAGATTCACAGTCTACACACTTAGAACATGAAAACTTAATTTGTGAAGTGCTGAAAGATTTATCACCAAACCATCAGTACCACTGCATTGGATCCATATATTTTAATGAAAGGAATGTTGCCAACCAAAGCTTCAGCATACTTACAGACTATGGTGGTAAGTGTAATGCTTACTTTTGCTTTAGATTGCGCAGGTTTCTGGGAACCCCTACTATGAAACCCATTATCTCAGTTTGCTGGGGTTAAAGATACACTTTGAGCAGCATTCTCTGCCACACTCAGCTTCTCCTTCAGCTCCGCCTTCCTTGTCTCCTGCCCTCCTGGTTGTACTTTGATTGCAGTCACCCCTTCAGTCTTCCAATATGCGCCTTTCTTTCCTTCTGTCAGAGACTGTGATTACTTTTTGTTGTTGTTTTGGAGACTGAGAATGTATATGGTCAACTATATGGAATTTTGAATGAAGACACACACACAAAAAAAGCGCAGACTTAGTCTGAAACCAGTCTTAAATTCTTGATTTGAAGACACTGGGCAATTTTAGTAAAATGTGATGTTGCTATATTAACCTTGTCCTAAATTAATTAAATGTATGAAATTACTGTAATATGATTCTTTTACACATACTCAATTTATACTTATGTATGCTTTCTTGAAATAGAGTACAAAAATATTATATATTGTTGGTATCTTGCTTTAGTGTCAGATGAAATTTAATTAATTAATTAATCAAAGTAGGTAAAAAGAAGAATACTTTTTTTTTATTCATTGCTAATTATAGTTATTTTTCTTTTACAATAGCTCCAGAAGCACCACATAACCTTCAAGTAACACATAAAAATACCACAAGTGTAACAGTTACATGGACAGAATCTGAGGACACTTCGAAGGGTCCTATACATGGCTACTCTGTGAAGTTCATTGTGAAAGGCAAAAGTAAGTATATTTACTGTTAAATAATTCATTGCATGTATATAATTACAGACCACCAAGCATAATGCACTGTCAAGTCCTATTGGAATCTTGTAACACTGCAATTTTTTGCAGAGAAATGTTAAAATTTCCTTCCTTTAAGGTTGTTCCAGTTGAACTTTCAGTTGAGATTATTCAGTTTACCATTTCAGGACATGACCCTGTCACCCTTCAGTTGGCATAAACATATGGCAGTTAGGCATAAACATGTTCAGATAGGTATAGCCAATGTCTTCTGCTAAATGGCCACTCCTTTCAGATATGCTGGTCTAGGTCACCTTACATTTCAAAGAATAAATTTATATACATTGTACTGGGATCATGTTCTCCAGATGCAAGCTTTTCTTCAAAACAAGGACTGGAAAATGAGTCCTTATACAAAGAGCCTCATAATAATAAATATGTATCAGGTCTAAGCTAGTCCTGGCTTGATTCATCCTTTAGGCTTAATTCAGCCTTTCTGTTCACATACTGAAGGTTATGTATACCTGGGTTGCCACAGGAACCAAAGACTGTCATACTCCTGTGCTCCTCTGATACAGATAATCTCTCCCATTCTCCATGCCCAAAATTTGCCCGCAACCCAAAAGGGTGGCAGCCCCATGAGCCATTTTCTGTTGTTGGTTTGGCTTGGCCAATGTAGGAGATGGAGGTAGTAATGTGTGACTGCAGAGAGGATGGCAAGCAGGCAGAAGGACAGATGGAAAGGCCATGGCTCCCCTGCTCCACAAGCCACTGAAGCCCAGCTGCAGTGTGGGAAGTAGCTTTGCTCATGTCACTTCTCATGCAATTCCTTTCTTCTGCTGTTTGCCGCTCCTGAAAGTAGGACTTCCACATCATCTCTGGCATCACACCAGGATAGACTTGCTCAGTGTGCAGTGATGCCTTCCTACTTACCTCTTCCCAGGCTGAATGTACTCTTCATGTGTAAATACTCTCTCTGTATTTATGTATTTCCTCCTCTTCCTGAGCCTTCACTTAGCATTAGTTAGCAAAGCAAATGAACCAGATTAAGGTAATTAAAATAGAAATACACATGACAGTGGTTTCAGTTAGTCTAGTAAAGTGCAAGAGCTCCTGTGCTCCAAACATAGATTTCATTAATTTCAATAATTTCATTTTTCAGTGGTTCATAACACAGATATCAACACAACTCACTATACTTTCAATGGATTTGAACCTTATACCACAGCTTCTGTAACTGTGACTCCATATACAATCAACAAACAGGGTGACAGAGTTGAAGGTAGCAGTGAAAGCCATGAATTTACAACAAAAGCAGGAGGTAAATCTGTTTACTAACTGTTATGAACTAGGCTGATACTAACACAAATAATTTGTACTTTCCTATTGTGGTTCATTATATTTTATACATGGTATTACTATTAGTCAAGAAACTGATTAACATTAAAATAATTGTACTGACATTTATTTCATTAGTGTCCCATTTAGAATTACTTAATGTTGATCTACTTTTTAATTATTCACTTTGTAGTAGTATTTTTCTTAGATATATATAAAATTTTAAAAATAGGATTTCAATAATTTGAAATTCATGTGAAGTTTTTAGGAAGCATTATGTCCCAATATAAAGAAAAAATTTGAATGAAACAAAAAGAGAATAAAAAAAGTTTTTTTCTTTGTGACATGAAAGTTACAAAGATGTACAACCTGTACTTTCTGTTGTGTAGCTACCTGTTCGCTTGAAACAGACGCAGGCAACACCAACACTGTCCATCTCTAATGGATGTCAGTTAGCTTGGCTGTACCTGTACACAGCTTCCAACATTAGGTTAAAGATGAAAAAATGTGTGCCAACCCTTCTGCTGACAGAAAGGTCTGTGCATCTTTTTGTTTGAAGTATACAGGGATCAGAATTGGCACCCGAAGCCCCACAAAAGATAAAAAAAGCGAAAAAATTAATTTACTGATAAATAGGTTGATCTGAGACTTAATGGTAATACAAATTTAAATGTGGCTTTAATTTTTAGGCAGCCCTAATATGAGCATGATCATGGTTCTTTTCTCTAAAAAATCTAGTTGTAGCATATTATCTTTTGAACCCCTGACTTTCTGGGTTCCACTCATTTTAACAATTCAGGTGAAGATTAAAGCCTATAACATAAGTTTACGGATGTGCAAACAACGTAATTTCCCTTATTTTTTGAGAAAATAATGAGTTGTGTCATGAGTTAATATATTAATTAGACCTTCTCCAACTGCCACAACAGTTGACAATAAGTCAAGCAGGAAGTGGAGGAGTTTTATGGCTTCTTGAACTGAAGAATGTATCAGTAGAACACAAGTCCTTGGAAGCAGGAAAACCCCTACATTTTATAAAAGATGTTTTCATCTTCAACAAACACATTGCCTCCAGAAATGTTCACTTTCTCCTTGTCACAGCTCTTTAAGCAACATGTGGAATAGGAATCTAACAGATCTGCCCTGTGGGTAAAAATGATCAGCTATGATGTAACCCCACACTCAGCCAAGTCAAATATCCCACCACTCCTCACATGGGATATTTCATCTGCTTATAAAGCCTTACAGGTCTTAGCTCCTCATATAAAGAAAAAAGAAGCTGCTTGGGTTTTTTTGTTTTTTTTTTTTTTCCAATATGCTGTTTTGCAAGTTGACATAATTTTGTAGAAAATTTCCATGGTGGTGTTCTACTGAAATGTGGCTGTTGAGGTATGGCTACTGAAAGGTGGCTATTGGAATGAGGCTGCCTTACATAGGCTGCCTCATTCACTTTTTGAAAGGTTTTACCATCTCTCAGTGAAAGGTCCCTTGGCTGTACCCCTCAGTCTGAAACCTGCAACATTTGCTGCAGCATACAAAACCAGAGTTTGAAATCACAGATTAGACTTAACAAATTCTGTATCATTAAAAAGTTTTTATGCCTTTAGGCCAGACTTAATTGTGAGGACACTGTTCCAAATATTAGAATATACTAGGCCTAGTTTTCCTGGGAGAAAACTTAATTTACAATAGTTTTGAAATCAATATTCACATGGAGAACTCTTTTTTCTTCTCTCTTGTCTGTTGTCCCATGTTTCTCAAATGAGAAAGTGATGTCAGATGTAAGAGAGATTTGCCATCATACTATTTTTGCAATCTGACTGTCAGTAGAGCCTTTTCAGTTCCACTTCACATCTTTTCCAGCTTAGATAAGCCTATGATTAAGGCAAAATTGATTTTACTTATCTTGTAAAATTGGGACTGAAATGTTTAAGGAAGAAAATAGATGAAGTTATTGAGAGAAGACAGGAAACAGACATGAGCACATACAGCTTGAAATGCTGGGTTTGAAATGATGAGAATAGAGCAAGTAACTCTTTTTCTTGTCTACAGTACCACAAAAAGTGACTGATGTTAAAAAAACATTGACAGCTGATAATGCTGTACAGATTACTTGCAAAAAACAAAAAGAGTTTGGACCACGTGCAGAATTTAAATTGATTTGGGAGAATGATGCAAAAACTGAAAGCAAAGGCAAATGTGAATTTAAAAGAGAAAATCTCTTGTACCTGACAAATTATACATTTAAGGTAAGTTAGCTTATTGTGTTAAAATACATAAAATATTGCTGCATTTTCATTGTTTAAGTATATTATGCTTTATTTTAGGAAAAAAAGGGCAAATATGGTGGCAGAAGAGTCAATTTATAATCTGTAGGCCTCAGGTGTGAAAAATTAATTATTATTTTGGAACTAAAATGCATATATGCCCAGCCTATCAAGCTATCCCTGGTGTGCTATTCCACATAAGTTCTAACAGTAAGAAAAATGCAAGCAGAATAGACTGTTTGTACTTGGCTCAGAGAGAAGTTTGGGGTTTCTATAAGATTAAAATAGTTTCTTGACTATGACTGATATTTTAGTTTTTAAAATAGATTCTGCTCAATGAATGAAGATTTTTGGCTCTTCAGGGACTAATTGGTGTAAAGCAGTTCAGATCCTTTTGCATGTCCTTACATCAGCCTCTTACAAACCCAGTCCTTGTGTCCACACAAAAGATATTCTCTGTTTACATGCTTCACTTTCCTGAAGGCTTCCTTCAAACATTTTTGTCAGGGATTTCACACTTTTGGGGTTGCCTGCAAAACTAATGATCTGTGTAATTCCTTTAATATTGCCAGTAGGAATATTTTTTTACATCCTGATAGTTCCTCTCAGTAAAGTTTAGGCAAGAAAGTAACCAGTAGGAGGGATGGAGTTTTACTACTTTTAGGAAGCAGTTTTGCTTATTCCCTGCAGCCTTTTCCTCCTTCTCTGTTTTTACAGAAGAAATGCAGTATCAGAGAACTTGTGTAGTCTGTTTCATTTCAATATTTTGTCAGTATTTGCCCAACAGATTCTGCTCAGAGAACTTTATATTTGAAAAATAAAGATAAGGTCCTGTAGGAGCAAAAGATTCTTGTATTGTAGCACAGGGCCTCTGTGCCATTTAAGGTTTTTGTCCACCACTTCCAGTGAGCAGTTTTCCCTGCAGAAGGAATTTGCTTCTGCACGTCTAAATCCTGGGCGCTGCTTTGCACTTATTTTGCTTAATTCTTACCCAAAAACCACAGAAAGCCTTATGGGCTCAGCTAGTAATGAAAGGACTCTGGTAAAGTTACAGAAGACTCAAAAGGAAAAAAAGCACAGTGTGAAATATTTGACTGCAAGCTGTCTTTTAGATTTGATACAAATTTCTATTACGGAAATTTAAAAAATTGAATAAATATTAAATATATGACAAAACATAAACACAGCAAAACAAAGTGTTTTAACACCATTTAAAGTACCCAAAAGTTAATGATGCAAGAAACACCTTATTTAATTAAACTTTTTTGAATTACTTTATTATCATGTATTAAAAACATGAAATTCAGTCAACTATTTTTATATTTACTGTTGCAGCAAATGGGATTTTTATATATTGCATGGTTATTTTTTCTGATTTGAGAGGCATAATAAAAGAGAAAATAGATTTTACTTTGAGATACATCTGATTTTTATTTTGTAAAGTGTGTTTCCGATTTTTCTAAATTATTTTTTCTGTCATCTCCATATTTTTGAATCCAGATCTTGCTGTAACTTGGGTAGAGACCTGAGCTGCACTATCAATATCAATACAGAGATTGTCATGGTGTCATGCTGTCATGATGTTGTCAATAGATGAATGAATTTCAAAAATCCATTGTGCTTTGTTTTTTAAGAATTGTATGCAGAAATTTTTACTTGTCATATCTAAACATCTCTGTTATTGTCACCCACTGCATGCAGATCTTCGTGTTTAATGGAGAACATAATGGGACAGCAGTAATGGGGAGTATAAAAACCAGATGTAAGTAAATATGTAGAGCATTTTTACCTTTAGATTTTAGCATAATATAAATAATGTAAATTGTGAATTCAGTTAAATTGCTCCTAATTAAAACCCCAAACTTCCTGTTTTATAGTTATATTTGTACATTTGATCTGCATTTGAAATATATCCTCATTCAGTATTAATGTAACAGACTATGTTGCCAAGTCACTAATCATAATTCAGAATTATAACACAGCTGTGCTTTCTTCAGGAAACATTCAAATGCAACAAGAAATTAATTTCTCTAACTGACATTATTCACTTTAGGATTATTTTCTTGTGTTCAGATCTTGCATTTCAGGAGCTGAACATCTGTGACTTAGCAGAGGTTCCCAATTCCCAGATTAGGAGCAGCTGAGATCTGCACTGTACAGATCACACATAGAAGCAGACAAACACAGTAATGCTGAACCACTGAGTTGTAGCATTTTGACAGGTGGACATGAAGAATTTAAGGGAAAGATTTTTTAATGAAAACATAAAATTCCCTCCTCTACTTTGGCATAGCAAACTCAAGCCTGTTTAGTTTTTTCTCAGAAAAGACCCCAAACCAAAAATTGATAAGCCCTGGTTCCAGGGAGTATACAGGTTTCTTTTTTATAAAGTAATTTTAAAATAATAAATGTATTATTTTTCTGTTGTTAGATAATTCTAGAGCCTTGATTATATTTTTGGCATTCTTGATCATTGTGACTGTAATTGCTTTACTACTGGTTCTGTACAAAATCTATGATCTTCACAAAAAAAAGCTTAGGTAAGTCTCTCTTGCATAAATGGAAAGGGGGATGGGGACAGCTTTTGTTTTTTCCACAAGATTTCACAGTGGGTAGTGGCAAAATGTTACAAGTTTGATGTTGCATTAATTCTGGGAAAAGATATCCTTTTACCTTTAAGTCTTTTTAAAAGAAATTGATATTTTGGAATTTATCTAACAAACCAAATATAATGAAATAGATTTAAAATCTCTCTGCTCTACCCATGCCCAAGGCACGGAACAAAATTACTTATCCTTAGTTTAAAAAAAAATTAAATCAGAAATATCTGGAAAATATTTCCTTCATGATTTAAATCAAAAGTAATGAAAATAATCCACACTTTCTTGGAAATGAAACACTTTCAAATGTTTGTTCACCCTAAACAATGTCAGGGAGGTGTTGCTTATTACAGTAGTCTCTCAATGGCTCAGCAGTTCTGTAGGACAGAGGATGGCAACAGAGGAATGGCCATTGCCTTTCTGATGCCTGCTGTGCCACAGCCCTGCAGAGCCAGGCTGACTGCTGCTCTCCTGAGGGGGCACTGCCTGCAGAGAGACACAGCAGCAATTTCCTCTGAAACTTCTCAGCCCTCTGGCAACAACAGAATTTGGTGACTCCTTCAGCCTACTCTTCCCCTTAGGGGGACAGGAAGCTGCTCTTGTTTAGGGAAGCCAAACTATTTTTTGCTTGTACACACTCCAGACAGCCTGACTTGTTCTTGGCTATTTAGCATTTAAACATATTATATTTTATCTATGTGTTAGTTTTCTGTCACTAGCAAGAGAAGAGAAGATGGTGTGAGCAGTCACTCCAGTAAAGAAATTAAATACTCACTTGTAGGTGAGGTGGGCAAAATCACGCAGGCACTAAAGCTTTTTGATGTGGCTGCCTTGTTTCTCTGCTTCAGGGCAGGAGGGCAGGAGGACAAGGATCCCAACCACCTCTGCATAATCCCAGGTGTAGCACTCTTTCACAGACAGCTTGTAATGCAGGATGCTGGCTAAAAACAGCCCTGCTGTTGTCATACAGAACTGATTTTATTTAACTTAAATATATATATATATATATACATACACACACACGCACACACACAAATATATCTTAACATATATATCTGTATCTTATTAGTCAAAGCATTTACAGCTGCTTCTGCTTCTTACAGCAATTCTTCTGAAGGCGTGAACCTTGTTGCAGGTGAGTATCTTTATATATTTAGCAATTTATATTTATTTCCATTTAGGAAATAGTCTCAAGTCTTGCTACCACCTTTGGGTTATTTTTTATTTGTTTTTGCATGCACAGATTGCAGATGTCGATGTGATCACACCTTATTTGGAGGGCAAAAATACTTCAGTAAATATATAGGAGTATTTATGCTTAAGTGAACTGAAAGTTCATCAGTGTTTGAAAAATTATTTATTATTCAATCAAAACCCCAGTTAGTTTTCCCAGACAATGTTTGTGATATGTTTAACATTGAGAATAAGTTCAGAATAAAATCCAGTTTAAAATGAAATTTTCCTTTTCTGTGCACCTTTTTCCAAAACAAGAGACTGAACATTAGCCAGTTGTTTTTTACTGAAAAATTTTGAAGGCTTTCAAATTCCAAAGGCTGAAAATTTTGTGCACCTTTTTGCACAGGATTTCAAAACCTGTGAAGAAAGACAGGATCAGTCAATATCAGAAAGCTTCAAGAAAAAATTTACAACACTAAAATTCACAGAAGCTAGCTACATTAAATGGGAAGTAGGACTGTTGAAATTCAAATCCATTTGCTTAGGTACATGGTTATTGAAAAGTACAACTTTTCAATGTAAATGAAAAATTAATATATGTCTAGTAAGAGGTGTTAAAACTTGTTCAATTGTTATTTTATAATTCAATATGATGTTGCAGATTACTGCAACTCAGAGCATAAATTGGAGAAAACCTGGAAAGTAAGGCGATACATGTTGTTATATTTTAATCACTGACAACAACTGTCCAGAACTGAAGCAGAAGGCAAGGCTGTGTGGCTGTGGTGGCTGTTGAGGCGCTCGCTGTGCCTGACTATGAGAGTCACCACGTTGTGCAAAAGTATTAATGTAGTGTCCCTGCATGTGGCCTCCTCCAGAGGTGTCTCCAGAGCTGGAAAAGATCTCTTATTCCCACAGCCCATTTGCTCACAGCTGGCTCGGGCAACACCAGTTTTATAAAAATAAATACACCAAGTTAAAAGAAAGAGTTTAGTTATTTTGTTAATTTATCTGTCAGTTTTAGAATCACATTTACTGAAGTGTAATGTACAATTTCAACATCAGTAATAATAAACATTTGACTTATTTACACAGTTAAAGATGATGACAGGCAACTTCTCAACATAGAGCCAATACCCTCAGAGCTATTGTTGGACACATACAAGAGGAAAATTGCAGATGAAGGAAGGCTCTTCTTGGAAGAATTTCAGGTTTGCCTTTCACTCAAAATATACCACAGGTTTTTATCCAGGTGGTTGGAAGAATTCCACCAGGAGCAGGTTTGAAGTATGTGTACTAGTTATAAATAAATAAAAAATAAACAATCTAGAAAATTGAGTGAATTCTCATCTAAGGTCAAATAGTCCTCAGTTAATTTTGCTATCAATCTCTCCCTATTCCAAGACTAAATTTATTTTTTTTCCTGAAGGTGTTTGTCAGCAAAAGTATAAAGTATGCAGTCAAAATACCTCTCATCCTAAAGTACCTTTTAATACATATTTTTAAACTTTGTCTTAGTGCATAGCCATGGGGATATAAATAATATGTAATTGTGGAGATATATTAAGAATATAATATATATAATATTATAATATATAATTTATATATTATATATTAGAAGATAGTCTTATATTAAGGAGAATTTTTTAAACTTTAGATGTAAGAAATATATGAAGTAATATCTTATGAAGTACAGTGTTACCTTCCAGATTCAGTAATGACTAATTATTTCCATATTCATTTGACTGTAAAAGCTGTTTTAAATCTAGGCTTAGCTAATAAGATAAATTTTGTATTTTACAGAGTATTCCTAGAGTTTTCAGTAAATTTTCTATAAAGGAGGCCAAAAAGAGCCATAATCAGAACAAAAACCGTTACATTGATATTCTTCCATGTGAGTATTTGTAATAAGTTTGACATATTTTATATATGCTTGATTTCTAACTGCCTTGAGATAATGTAATTGTTTTGGTTTAAATGATTTAAACAGATGACCATAACCGCGTTGAGCTCTCAGAGGTGCCAGGAGATCCAGGATCAGACTATATCAATGCAAGTTATATTGATGTGAGTGACTTTTCCTTAAGAAGTCTTAGACGTTATAGAAGAAATTTTGTAGTCTGTGCATTTAAAGCATCAACACCTTGGAGGACTTCCATTGGGGATGTTTTTACCTTTGTAATGAATTTGGTATTATTGAATTGTTGCATATTGAATTTGTTTTTAAAGTTGCAAATCTTCTTGATTGTTCATGCTTTCTTTCTAAAAGCTGATAACAATGTACTTTTTACAGGGCTTCAAGGAACCAAGAAAATACATTGCTGCACAAGGTACTCTATAATCTTAAAAGAATATGCTTTCTTTATTAACCTATTTTTGTTAGAGCAGTAAAATCCTATTAGTAAGCTTAAAGGAAAAATGAAAACCTGACATTTTGAAATGTAACATGACAAAGTTGTCAATGAGTTTTTGCTTAGGGAATTTTGTGACAATAAATCGTACTTCAAAGGCAGATTTCTCCTGTTGTATAATTTTACAACAGAAGTTTTCGGATTTCATAGCTATGCACTAAAGATACAGAAGAGTGTTTTAAAATGCTGTAGCCTAATGACAGCAACCATAATGAAATCAAGTATGTGGCTATTACTTGCATGGTCTCTGGTTAGTTCTTCAGATTGCGTGGCTAAGTATGTCAAGCAGGTGTTTTTTCATGTGGCTGTGATCTGAAAAAGTCCCTAAAATTATCTCCTTCTAGGCCCGAAGGATGAAACCACAGATGATTTCTGGAGAATGATCTGGGAAGAGAAGGCAACGATTATTGTCATGGTGACTCGCTGTGAGGAAGGAAAGAGGGTGAGAAATATCCATCCTTCCCTCCTTCTACCTTTCCATCCTTTTTTTTTCAGAAAACCAAGTGGATTACTGTACAGCGCTGAATTACATATTCTTCTTAAATACATTTTTTTTCATTCTTTGTTGTTCTCTCATTGTGGCAGTACCTGTGTTGGAAAGCATGCCAAAACAGTGTTGCCTTATGAATTACCAGTCTTACCAGAAAATATCACTTTATTCACATCAGTAAGTAGCAGAGGGTGAGCTTCCAAATTACAGCTAATTAATCCAGAAAAGGGGTCAAGGTAGAACTGTAGCTCTTCATAGACCTGACAGAAAAGGTATGGTTTCTATTTTTTTCTTATCTATTTTGATATCCTGTCAGTGTCCTCAGTAGATCTGACAAAGTGTAGCAGCCTGGGCCTGGATGAGACAACGGGTGCTACCTCAGGATGTCAGGGAGAAGGTCCCTTAGGCAGTGAGATAAAATGACAAGTGGGCATGATCTAGTGACCCAAAGCAAAAGCACTTTAATAAGGAGAAAATAACAAACTGCTACAACAAGTGAGAACGCGAACAAGGTACGCAGTGCACAACAAAGGAAAGAGCCAGGGGCTTAAAATAATTTATATAAACTAAATTAGGGGTGGAGTCTGAGGGAAAGTATCAACCAGGACTGAAGTTTAGGAATATGCAAATAACTTTGACAAATGTAAACCAATAACAACAGGGGAAACAAAGAACTTTCTAGTAACATTAACATAATAATATTAATTGCCAAGGGGAAGTGTGGATAATATTTTACTCTCCATGACTAATGGGATTTTTCCCACGGTCTTAAGTCAAAGTTTTCATCAACCCCAACAGGAAAGTATATCTTTCCTCTGTTGCCTTTATATAACTGGAAGGTTGGGTGCTTTCTGGCCTGCTTTTGTTCCTTATTCCAGCATCCTGGTTTAGAGCAAATTTGGGAGAGAACCTTTGAAGCAAATTCAAGCAGACCCTCCCCTGGTTCAGGACAAAGGTTTCCCTTTAGAAATGTGGATAAACTGTTTATTTAACAGAAATTGAATAATATTAAACAATGAAACCTCTTGGTGTTCAAAGAGATGGAAAATCCAGAAAAGTCCTTTTCATGTGATGTTGTTCAGCTTGCCCAGTCTCTTACCAGTCCCTCCAGCACCAGAAAGTGCCGAGGCCCAGGCCCCGATGGGCCACAGGCATGAGCTCCTGGGGTTTGTTTGGATTTTCTGTCCAGAGCAGGTTTGAACAGATCCAAGGAAAAAATAGTCTGGGGAGTTTCTCTGCCTTTTAGTTAGCTAAAAACTAACTACCAACCAAGGAAAGCTGTGTCCTGCTGTCTGTCCGTGCTGCAGACAGCACAGTCCGGGGCAGCATGCAGGGGAGTGAGGCCTGTTTCTGAACAGAAACTGCAGCTTCTCCTTCCCCCACATCGCTCTCAGAGACAGTCTTAGAGGTGCAGAACTTAATATCCAACATAAACAAAGCAACTGGGGATACAAACATCATAAAGTCAGCAGGAAGAAGGGGAACTGCTGTTTTAGCTGCAGTTAAAGATGTTGACAGCTTGCAGATTTACAGCACACCGAAGCTGATATATAGGCAGGAGCAGCAGCCCTCATTGAAGACTGGAAAAGAAGGCATGGAAGTAGTTGCAAACATTTCTCCAGCCATCAGCAACTGCAGCAGTCACTCTTCACTGTTTTGACTAATGTACAGGATTTTTTTTCCCCACTATACATCTGAAGTTAAATTCCATGGCCATAAATTTCAGGTCAGAGACCTGAGTTGTTGGATATTTGGAAATGGAAAGTTGGAAAAGCTATACTGAGTTGCCATCTACTTTAAAATAGGCTTTTTTCTAGCTCTCAGTTCTCTGCCACTTCACTGTTGGGCTGCTTATTTAACTCCATCTCTTTATAGAACAAATGTGCCCAGTACTGGCCGTCAATGGAGAATGGAACCGCAACATATGGGGACATCATTGTGAAGATCTATGAAAGTAAAACGTGTCCAGACTACATCATTCAGAAACTGCACATCACAAATGTAAGTTGATTCAAAAGTCTGAGATTGACTGGCACTAGAGTGTGTGTTTGGAGTCTGTGTTTTAAAAGGGAAGCGTCAGCTCTCAATGGAAGATTCTCTGCTGTCTTTCCTAAGCATCATATAGCTTAAGGGAAAACTTAGATGTAGGTGTAATTTCTTGCAAAAAATATGAGTTAGATATATATATTTCCCAACTTCAAAAGGTATTTTTCCTTAGTCCTCTGGAACCTACATTTAAGACTAAACTATTAATATGCTGCTAAGTGGTAAAAAATTAATATATACACTGCAATTTCCTTATATATTTAGTTTGTTCTTTAACACAAAGAATTTGCTGCTTTGTGTGTATCTCAGCATAACCCTCTGCAACTGAAATCCGTGTGACTAATAGATAACCATTATCTACACTTCTGATAATTGTACAGTGGGACAATTACAAATTCTGGCAATCTCAAGTGTGTTTATAAATATAAGTGTTTTAAAATCACCATTTAGATATGTGTAAAGTCATTAAGGCTGGTTAATTGTTCTCTTTCATGCATCTGAAGTTACTTTAGTTGCCCTATGTGTAATTGAGTACAAAATTTGTCATCAAAGGCTAAATGCTCAGCTCAGGCCCTTTGCAAAAGTATTTCAATCATGATAAAAGGAGTCTAAATCATAGGTAAAAACATTCAGACTAAAAGAGTAAATCTGCTGGCAGATCTTCAGCAAAGCAACAGAATCTGCCCTTCTTGATTCGTGATTACAGCTGGCAATTCCTATTCTGCTGGAAATTCTATTTCTGCTGGAAATAGAATTCCTATTCTGCTGTCTCATATCATTAAAGTTTACTCAGGAAGTGGTCTGATTAAAAGAAAACTGTAACTTTGTGTGGTCAGTGAGCAGATCAGGATGTTAAGATTAACTATTTACAAAGACATTGTTCTGTCACTTGAGGAATCTGACATTAGAAATGAGTGATTTGCAGCAGGTTGAGGGCTGATATTTTTAGAACTGTCTGCTCTTTGTTCAGCTGACATCATATCAATAAAGATAAAATGAATATTGGTTTTGGAATTGAAGAGTGGTCCATGGCAAGAAAGTGGAGACTGCAAGAAAGTGCAGTTCTGGTAGAATAGTGATGTATAACTACTGAAACAATGGCAAATAACTGTATGAATAGCTCTGCCACAACTGGATAATTCAACTATGAGTAAGAACTTTGAGGTTAATTAGTAGAAAAATGCCTCTACAGCCATATAAATCATGGCCAGTAAAAGAATGCCTTTGAGCGTTTTTTTCTCATTTGGCTTTATAATCATGGTTATCAAAATTTATGTCCTCTCTTTTAGTCTAGCAGCAACATACCAAAGTCCACTAATGACTCTTTGTGCTTTGGGCTTTAATCTAGTCACTTAGACTAACATATACATCTGTATACATATACCAATGTGTATATAGATTGATATATATTTAAAATAACACTTCACTTTTTCTAGGGAAGAGAAAGGACAGCTGGAAGAGATGTCACTCATATCCAGTTCACAAGCTGGCCAGACCATGGAGTCCCTGAAGATCCACATCTCCTTCTCAAACTCCGACGCAGAGTTAACGCTCTCAGCAACTTTTTTAGTGGTCCAATTGTAGTTCATTGCAGGTAAATATATATTCTTTTAAAAATTTGGTAATGTTAAATGACTGAAATGAAGCTATTCAGAAAAGGGACTGGGCAAAAGTGTTTGTGATTATGTGACTTGAACACTTGAAAATGAGTCAGCAAAAGATAAACAAGGCCTGTTTTCTGAAGGATATAAAGGAAATTCAGGTTGATAAAACCTGAGGATGCACAGACTTTTGAAAAACAGCCAGATCAATGTTGGGCTGCTTTGGCTATAAGCACTATATTTGGCAATGTTGGCCTTGCTTTCACTAAAAGATACTAAAAATGCAAACTCGTCATTGTTTGAGTTGCTTATTAATTTACATCAAGAAGTGTTTTCAGTTCCTTTGAATCCTGTTAGACTGTTTCAGTTTTACTCTGTCAAGGCCTGCTCTCCTCAGAGAGGGAGTGGGAGGTGCCATTGCCTGTCAATAACCAAATGCCTTTGTGGCTGGCAGTGCCGGCGTTGGGCGCACTGGGACGTACATAGGAATTGATGCCATGTTGGAGGGGCTGGATGCAGAAGGCAGAGTGGATGTTTATGGCTACATCGTGAAACTGCGTCGGCAGCGATGCCTCATGGTCCAAGTAGAGGTATCTCCCTGAAACTCCTGTCACAACTCTCCTTTACTAGGACTTCAGCAGTATTTCTCAAGTGAATTGCTCAGTTCAATTGAAGCTGTTCATAGAAAATATAGCTCTGAAAAGTATTGAGGGAAAAAAGGCTTCCAACATAATTTTTATATTTTAGCAACTTCAGCTTTTTAAGTTCAGACTTTAGAAGAGGAAGCCAAGGAGAACAGATTTTTGACATGCAATTCATAAATGCAAAATTGAGCTTGCAGAGTCAAACTCAATTTTAAACATTCTAAAATGAATCTGCCTAAATGCAATTTTCACATGAGTTGAGTAAAACTTATGGACTGATGAATTGTATGTTTTTAACTTATTTCAGCATTTTACAGTTTAACACTTGTATTTAATATCTATTTAATGTTAATGCTTAATATTATTAACACTGATGATATTATCACAGGATTAATAGTTTTTTTAATGATTTTAAAAAGTGATATATTTTTTTTTTTTGCTCTTTAATAACTTCATGTTTAAACTCTTCAAATGGGAAACACCAGTCACAGTACATCCTTATTCATCAAGCACTGGTGGAATACAATCAGTATGGAGAAACAGAGATCAGTCTCTCAGAACTGCATTCCTCCCTTAACAATCTGAAAAGAAAAGACCACCCGAGTGAGCCTTCTCTGCTGGATGCAGAGTTCCAGGTAAATAAGCTTTGCATTCCGGTTGCCCTTACTTCCCACTTCTGCTGAAAAATGTCTTGCACAATACTCATGAGCTAGAGATACCACAGCTAACAGATCATTTAGGTGCTGTTTTATTTCTCTGGCACAGAAAGTTTCTTTACCTTCATGAGAAAAAGCTGCATACTAATGAAGTTTTATTTCTGCTTTGGCCTTAATATTTTTAAGAAGGTTGGAGTTCGCAGAATGGTTACTTGTGTCTGTGTTCATGATTTTCTGTGCCATTGTACATGATGTAGCAGGCATTTTTAAACAGTAGTACAGATGTTACCAAAGTTTAGAGAACTGAAGTAAGTAGTGAGAGAAGTGCAAGATGAAGAGTGAGAGTGAGTCCTGAGGAGACAATGATCTTAAGAAACATTTTAATCAAGCATAATATCAAACATCTTCTTTCTTCAGCGATTGCCTTCCTATAAGGGATGGCGGACGCAGAACACTGGGAATCGGGAAGAAAATAAAAGCAAAAATAGGAATGCCAACGTAATTCCTTGTAAGTATTTTCAATTGCCTTATTTTATCCCACCTCCCCTTATTATATCTGTTTTCTTCTTTTAGAAAAATTTTGAAAAAATGAGCAAATCACCTTACAGAGTACTATTTGATTGGTGTTCTCAATGCTGTAAAATTCTAAACTTCTTATAGTGATTTAAAAAAAAGAGATGAGTTTTTACCAATGTGAATTATTGGGACTGTTTATTTCAAGCAAGGTGGCCTTGGTTCTGCAGTCTATTGTGAAAGGACTGGCCTTTTCTATTTCTCCCACGTCCCCAAAAATGCCACATCCAGGGGCTGTGTGCTGTGACAGTGACACTTTGTCTCACACAGATGACTTTAACCGAGTGCCCATCAGGCATGAAGAAGATTGCAGTAAGGAGGGTGAACATGATTCAGACGAGTCCTCGGACGATGACAGTGACTGTGAGGAATCCAGCAAATACATCAATGCTTCCTTCATAACTGTATGTATTTAGAAGATCCACTTATAGGCATTTCATAAGCTTTCAGCTAAAACTCTTATTGGCATCACAATAGAAAATAATTTAGTTGAATAAAGGAGAAGGATATGATGGCTGATTTGCAAATCCATCTATGTTTAAAACCATTAGCCTTCAGACCGGCCTCATTATAACATATATTTCCATTACTGGGCATCTGTCTACAGGTTGAACCAGTTTAATATTGTCCCTGTTAATGAAATGTGACTAAAGTTATTCAATGGACCAAACCCTACCAGTGAAAATTTGAGCCAAAAATTTTTTGGTGTCATTGTATATTCAAAGAAGAACATCTATTGGTCACAAATAAAGTAAATTATGTCAATGGAATTACTAGCTAAGTTCCATTTATCTGAATCCTTTGAAATGCTGTGCATTTAGGATACCTATTCAGGGTAAATGTATCTGTATTTTTAGGAAGCTCAGTGTGAAATGACTGGTGCACCAACTTTGTGTGGTATAAACACAATTTCTTAGTGGTAAAATTGAATGGCCGTGTAAAATGGAATGTTTAACCCCTTAAAAATATGTTTTTTAAAAAATGGCAGGGTGAGGTCTCACCTACTGCAGCATCAACATATCTTGTTGTCAGTCTGAAGTGATATTCTTCTTAGGAGGACTTAGTTAATGTTACTTGGGTAGTAGAATTCCTGTAAGACTAATGCCTACTGTGATAGGCACATTTTCCCTGTAAACAAACAGGTTCATTAATTTATTTCACAGGATATTCCTTAAATGATGAGTTCTATTGTTTGACAATCACATTTCAAACAAATTGAGGAAAAAAATATTTCTTTTATAGGGTTACTGGGGTCCAAAAGCCATGATTGCAACACAGGGACCACTGCAGGAAACTATCTCTGACTTCTGGCAAATGGTGTTCCAAAGAAAAGTCAAAGTCATTGTTATGTTGACAGAGCTGAAGGAAGGAGATCAGGTGGGGGCATTGTCTGCACATTAACACATTGAATATCCTCTACATGCAAACAAAACACTGCACTGCACTCTTTCATTTCCTTGCTCCACTTAAGTGTTTTCCATTGGATGAGGAATTTGCATTTCCAACATATTTTGCACTATCATTTACCTACTTAATTTACTATCTAATGAATTTTTGAGGGAAAAATGTATGGTGCTATATTTTAAAATACAATGGAACTCCTCCTACTTTAAAGTCAGTACAGTCTCTAAGTGCACGTGGAAGGCAAAATAAAAGGAGATTTGAGTGGTAACCACTGACTTGTACTTTTATCCATTTTAGGAACTCTGTGCACAGTACTGGGTAGAAGGAAAGCAAATGTATGATGGCATAGAAGTTCAAATGGCAGATGTCAACTCTGGTCCTAGCTATACCATACGTGCATTTGACGTTACACATCTGAAGGTAAAAGTTTCTTTGCAAAGTCCAAAAGGTGGTTTTCAGTGAGTTTTTAAATTTAGAAACAAATTTATAAGCTTAGCTTCAAGAAAGAAGAGAAACAGTTCCCACTGATGTTACCTCCTGCTCTAAGAAACAGAAATATTTTTCTCTTCCAGACCAGCAGTCAATCATGAGAAATGCTATAAATTATCACAGGTTTTCTGTTTAGTGAGTTCCTGAGATGGTGGTAGGGTAATCTCAGGAGATCAGCTGTCTTTTGTACTTTGAACAAAGCTTGGATGTCTACCTACCTCATATTCATGAGGTAGAACTATTACCCTGGAGTTCCTCAGGAATATTCTTCCTTTGTAAATCAGCAGCAACAGAGTTACTGTGTGAGTCCATATTTTATCCTGAACATTAACCATATCTCCGCTGCTATTTTCCAGACAAAAGAAACTCAGAAGGTGTATCAATATCAGTACCATAAGTGGAGTGGCTGTGATGTTCCAGAATCCCCCAAAGATTTAGTCAGCATGATTCTCAACATTAAACAAAAACTTCCAGCCAGACCAATGACTGAGGACAACAGGAGGACCCGCAGTGTCCCACTTCTTGTCCACTGCTGGTGGGTCTGAATTCAGCACACACATTCACCTAGCTCTAAGTTCTGGGTATACACAGCAACTATAATTTTGGGATACCTACCTTTTCTCACAAGCCTTTCCATGTGTCTGGAGACTCAACTCTCCTTAGAAGATTCCTTGAATTGCTCAAGCTTGGCTTTTTGGATTGTAGTGATGAAAAGCAAGTGCACTTCTCTTGGGCAAGTGTGGGCACAGAGCAGATACTAGGAGCAGCTGCTCTTGGCTGGTGCACCCATTTTGTGGGGAAATGCTAGGTCAGAGTTCACTTGCAGGATGCACTAGCGAACATCCAGTAGAGTTTTTAGGATCATCTCTCACTCCAGGATACAAGTGTACTTTTCTAGGACCATTTCCAGGAATAGCCTGGCATGCCATCTAAACCGGAAGATAATCCTGCTAACAATAGTTGAGACTGTGTGAAGTTTTGAATTTCCCTCTTCCCCTTAAGTGGTACTTCAGGTCCAGGTAGTCTTTAGATAAACTATGTCCTGTGTGAATCCTACACATATACTTAATTGTGACAATTTCAGTCCAGTAAAAAAATGATTTGGAAATATAATTCAGCATAAAGAGTTTAAAATATATCTAATATTTAGTCAGAAGGCTTCTGATTTTACTTAGTAAATTTACATGTACATTTTGTGTCATTCTAGTGATGGATCACAGCAGACTGGTGTATTTTGTGCTTTAATGACCCTTTTGGAAAGTGCAGAAATAGAAGAAGTAATAGATGTTTTCCAAGTAGTAAAATCTCTTCGTCGCACCAGGCTAGGAATGGTCTCCACCTTTGTAAGTAAATCTTATGAATTAACAGAAAAGAAAGAGATTTCTTATAATGGTCACTAATATCCCCATAATCTTGGGTGTAATTTCTGATTCTGATCAGAACATTTACACTCACCATCATTTGAGCATTAGCCCTTGCTGATATTAATGGAGTCTGAGATGTTCAGAGCTGTAGTTCTGTACTGCCTTTGGCAATGGGTGTATAGTTTGAAATTACAAATTACATAAATTGATGTTCCTGCAGTTGGTTCATGATGTACATGCAGTGTACCTTCTGCAGCTGGGAGATGAATTCCATTTGCAGGCTGGCAGCCACTGTCTGTTTCAGTCACTCCAGAGGAGCTGTGGCACACACTGTGCAGTTACCAACAAACCAGACCTTGGTATCATTAATACAGGCAGGTTATTACATGACTTTCCAGACTCAGTACAATACATGTTGTTTAGGTACTCTAAAAACTGTATTTTTGGTATTTTATGAACTAGAAGGGCACTGAGTGACAACTTGGAATATTCGATGCAGACAGTTTCAGAGATGTTATGTACACATGAAGTCAGAATAAAGCATAGGAGCAACAGTCTCTATGCCAAAAACTGTGGAAGCTGCTTCATATGTAGTCTTGCTTGTCCAGTTAATTGCTACATGTCTAAAATGTAAGAGAACAAAGAAAGAATGGATTAATTCTTGGACTCTGAGCATTCCATTAATGCTAACTTATTCTCTTTATTTTTGAGGAACAATACCAATTTCTGTATGACACCATTGCCAGTACCTACCCTGCACAGAATGGACAAATAAAGAAGAGCAGCCAGCAGGAAGATAAAGTTGAATTTTGCAGTGAAGTAGGAAAATCAGATCAGGAGACTGATTTGATCACAACTGATCTTTCCCCATCACGACCAGAAGAAACTGAGCCACATGAAATATGTGATGATTCTAAGGCTGCAGATAGCACTAAGGGAACAGAAAGCTCTACAAATGGCCCCACAGCTGCAGTTCTAACTTAGAGCTAGATTAAGAAAAATGCTTTTTCAAATGCAAAAAATCTTAAGCAAAATGAGAGGTATAAGATTTCTTCCTCTTCCCACCTTCTTTTTTTTTTTGAAAATGTTTAGTCATTTCAGTTTTTGAAAGGTACAAATTTAAAGGAATACTTGAAACTTGAAGAGAGTGACAAAGAACTGTGGAATTTTATTTTTGTGTAGATTTGCATTTAATACTTCTCCAGAAACCTTGACTATTTTTATACTTTTTTCTTTTAAAATCATGTACGGTGTAATACTATGCTGAACAGTGCGAAGCAAAATTTTTTATTTCTGTAAAAAGGAAAAAAGCACCTCAGAACAAGATTATTGAGTTGCTAGAACAGGTCTGTCCTCAAAACTAGTAGCAAGTAGGTGAACCTATTGGTAAGCATATATTCTAGTATTTCAGGACCAATGAGAGCATTAATAATACTCTTGGGACTTGTGGGACTTTGCCAAAGAGTTTTAAGAGCTTATAATTTACATCACGTGGCAATTCCAAGGAATTCAGACTTAAAAAGGGTGTGTAAATCCTCCCATATCAACGCAGAATATAATTTTTTTGCATTTTTCTAGCTGTCCTCAAGGTGTCGTTATTGCTCCACACATATATTAACCTGAGCTATAGGAGTTTGGAGATCGGCATTTGAATCATTGCAACAGTTCTGGTGGAAAACACATCCTGTTTATTCTCAGAACTTAAAATACTGAGTGCTTGCACATCTATTTCTTATGCTTATTTTTATTTAAAGGGCCATGAATGCCTCCAACCTCTTTTCAGAATTGGAAAATACTTTGATAACTTTCCTCAAAACCTGTAGATTTTAATTGGTACAGGATATTTTTTTTCATAATGATGTTTTGTATGTTACATTTTCATATTTTTACTATTTCTTGCCAAATTTTAGCCTACTGTTTTCAGTACAAATAAAAAATATAATTAATAGCTTACAAGATGAAAATTAGTTCATTCTCTTGTACTACGCAAAATGATCATTTAAATGTATAAAATCTTGTGCTGTCCCATAAATGGATAACATTTACAAATGTCAATAGGAAAACACATCATTTAATTCTTCTAAAACTCTGTGTGTACCCAGGTAAGTGTCATGTCTCTCTCAGAACAGAGGAAAGAGGCTTAATTTTATTTTGCTTGAAGCCATGAAAGGAACAGTCATGCAACAGATCCAGTGCTCCAAGTTAATCACTGCTTATTCCTAATTTCTCATTACAAAGCATAATTGAAAACACTTAGAGAGCTGTCTAAACAACATGTACAGTCACACTTGGTTAAAACCCTAATTTAATTGTGTTGTTAACCTAGATCAAATACATCGTTCACAATTATCAGCTCAGACAAGTGCTTGCTGGCAGTCTTGCTTCAGAAAGTGGCAGCAAGCAGACACAGAGCAGGAGGATTCCCCTTGGCTGTCAGCTGAACTCCCTTTTCAACAAGGAGTTGTGTTAGGTGATAACAAAGCTGAAGGGGACGTGTGGAGGGAAAGCTCTAGGGACTACATGGGAAGATAATCTAAAAGATATTGTAGGCCCAAAATCTCTTGGCTAGTTTTAGAGGAACTAAAAACATAATTTCAAATTTAGCATACCTTGAAGATCAAAAGTATAAAGACACTTGGATGCAGATTAGTTCACTGGTGTTCATTCCATGTCAGAGAACAATTAATTTATCTTCCTTCATTTAAGATCTGCCAACGGTAAAGGCTCTCAGGTAGCAAAACAAAGATGTGAATGCTGCTGTCTAATGTAAGGCTGTGGAGACAGAGACTAGTCACACTTTTAAAAATAACTGAAAATGTTTCCCTAATCAAAAATTACACCAAACTTTTCTTGTGTTAAATCTAAGGGCAATCATATACTTCAGTTCCTTGAAAAAAAGGTTCCTATGTTTTTTAAGCTCCGGCAGCACCTAGGCTGTGAAAACCTTTTGTGATTTTGATTTGTTTAATTATTTTCTAGAATGACTTCAATGTTTGTTTGCTGGTATTTTTTAGAAGAGAAAAATGCCAAGTTAATTCTTGATTTGTGCATGTACTTCAAAAGAGAAGTCCTTAACTCTGTTAAATTTTCCTCCATGCATGTCTTTATTATTAGAAAAAATGGAGCATTACACTGAAACTGCTCTCATGTGCCTAGTGTGAACCCCTTTTCAGTAAAGTTCCTTACAGTCACAAGGAGGAAAACTGAGCTCTTGGCTTTTAATTATTTTCAAATTCAAGAACATATTGTAGAATTAAACCTCATTAAATTCCAGTGCAATGATTGAAGGAGCCTGTCTTAGCACAGTTTAGAAGTTCTGGTTGCTTCCAGGAACTCTCCATGTGTGTGCCAGGGATGCTTTGCTGCCTCCTCTATTGCCCTTTGTTTTCCAAACGTCCATGAGGTGGTGACACAGAGCTTCTAGAAGCATCCTTAGGCTGGATGCTCCACAGTCACTTGGTTTATTCACTTGTAGGATTAATCTCATGTTTCCCAGGAAGACGGTGAAACATTTTACAGGTGAGACACGAAGCCCAAGCTAGAAAGCTTTGCTAGGAACTACTTTAGCTCTGTTGGAGAGAATGATAGTGTAGCACACTTGCACAGCCTGAAAGTTGAGAAACAGTCTCAAAGTAAGATGAAAAATGTTTATCTCATCAAGTACAGCTAAACCACAGAAAAACGTGCTAACCACTGCCTCCAGCTGAGAAAATCACCCTTGGAAAGTGGTTTCGAATCTGAAGTCCAGAATAAAAACAACTAAGCAACAGATGAACTGAGAGAGGACATTGAGCAACAAATGAAGGTAATCAAGTGCTTATATGACCAGAGGGATTGGATTTCTCCCACAATTTTCTGAGTAGATGCTGACGTAAAGGTGGGTATGCAAAAATTACAGTGCTGTGTTAGTGGAATCCCGTGTGGGAAGATGGGGGAGAGGAAGGACCCCAGAGTCTACACAAGATTCTGCTCAGTCAGGTAACTGCAGTGAGGAGTGGACTGGGAGTGTTTGCTTTTGTTCAGTTTTTTCCTGTTTCTCATGTAATGAACAAGGCAGTTATAGTAAAACCTTCTCAGAGGCTGTACCTTATGATGCAACAAAAACCAGGGCCAGCACACAGAGCCCTGGCAGTTGGGGTTCTGGGAGGTGGCAGAAGCCTGCTGCTCTCCCACAGCCCAGCTCCCAGGGCTGGATTTGTGCTCCTGCAGGGAGTGTTTGTGCCTGCCCCTTTCCCGCACACGCATGCAGACCACGTCCATGAACTCAGCCTCTCCACTTCTGAGCCAGCTGGTGCTGCCAGGGCACACGCACCAGTGGCACTGAGCTCACTCCCACTGGGAAAGGGAGGGCATTCTGCCCCTTGCTCTCAGTGGATGGGCTGGGGGAGCTGGTGGCCACACGCAGGAGCCGAGGGTCTGGACAGGCCTGGAGAGTCCCCACCTGTCCCAGCCCTCTGCTCCCAGTTACCCTGAGGACACCTCCTGTGCAGGAGGGCTGCTGGGGGAGCGAGGCAGGCAAAGCTCTGGGCTTTGCTTCAAGACAGGAAATCAAGGTGAAATCTGGTATGAGAGGCACAAACTGTGCTGGGTAGTGGCTCTGAGCCACAGAAAGGGCTGAATCTAAGTTACAAAGGGAAGAAAAACACTACCATTGTGAGCTGTTTGTGTGAGCTAGTAAAGAAAGTAAAGTGAGTGGTGGCTCCAGACAGGTGTTTCATTAAGCAAGAAGTTGTATCTTTTATTTAACATTCCTCACAAAAACTCTCCAACACAAATGCTTATCTCTTTGACAAGGCATCTCACTTTTGTAAAGGCCCAGGGATTTTTTGACATGGTACATACCACAGATTGCCTCTAAAAGAAAATCAGAAATTCCCTGAGGGTTCTGCACAGCTCTACCACAGCTATTTTTCCATAAGTAAAGCAACTCTTTGCCAAGGACCAATGTGCTGGTTTTGGACTAGGGAGAACTACAACAGAAGAAAAGGAAGTTTCAATTACGTAATACAGAATATTTCTATGTACATTAGGTCTGCTTCAGAAAAACCTCAAATCTTCTGCAAAATATAATACAATTATTTGAAAGGTACAGCAACAGAGAATAGTTTTATACAAAAGCCTAAGTCAATCTGTCTTTTCAATGCAAAAGAAAGAAACATGACTACAAAAGTACAGTGCAAGTTGTTGCTCAAAGATCTTTTTTCTAGTGATAAAAAATTATTTAGGAAGGATATTTACTACAAGTTATAATAAAATATAGCTTTAAATAGTTTTAGCTTTAAATAGTTATTTCCTCAGACTCAGGATTGTCAGCATCAGAAATGCATAATGCTATAAAACTTTCTAAAATTAAGGTAATAAATCTTTTTCAGAGGAATAGGCATAGATCTACTTACAGCTGAGTGTCTCTTCAATCCCACATCTGTTTAGTGCCATGGCAGGCATTGCTAATATAGCCATAAGTGTGACTGTCTGAAGGAGGGAAAAATAAAAGGAAGTTTATTTTGGATCAGTTTCAGCACTCAGATTCAAATTTTTGCTTTTGGAGATGAACCCCCCCCCGATAGCCTGACCTTGCCTGGCAGCCAGCTGGGAGTCAGAGCCTGCACAGGTCAGTGCTCCACAGAGTCCTTGAGGACGCCCTTGTGTATTTTCAGAGCTTCCCGGCAGGCTGTGCTGAAACTCTTCAAATGCTTTTTGCTCACTTCCGAGCCTCCTGCAGTGCATCCAGCTTGCTCCATTTCAGTAACATGGAGCCATTTGAGGTAATGAAGATGGCATTTGTTTATGCAGCACTGCAGAGGCTGTGTCTCCCCAGGAACAAACTCCAGTTCAGACGCAAAGCGTGTGCAAGCGTGTGTGTGTGTGTGTGTGCATGCATTGCCTCAAGTGTGAGATTCCATTCTCAGCCAAATCCATGAGCTGCTGATTTGGCAGCTGCTTGGTTTAAAGGAAGGAAAACTGTAGAAACAAGGATGATATGGTTATCCTGTACTAACTTTTTTGTGGGGTGGTGCAGTTGGTGGTCTTTATAATAGTGGTTTTTAGAGATGAATACGCAAAAAGTAAATTACAGGTGAGATGCAGAAGACTGCATGGCTTCAGAGCACTCCTGTTGTCACAGACTAAATCAGCACTGATGTCAGAGGCTACCAAATACATATTTGTCAGCTCTCCTGATGTTGCAATAGAAGTCAGTGTGTGTGTTCTTCAACTGCAGAGAAAAATGGTAAAGAAATGACAATAGGAAGTTACCACTGGAAGACGGTGTTCTTGCCAAATGCAGACATTTGATAAAAAATGTCAATTTTGAATATTTTTTCTTGAAGAAAAAAAGAATTAATAATTTTAATCCTATTTTAGTAATGTTAATATGGCATTTTGAGAATAACAATATATTCGTCTGTGTTTAGCACTATAGTTCCTTTCACTCCTGCTATTTTCTGAAATACTTAAATATATTATTTTTAATATATCATTATGCCACTTCAAGACTAAAACAGTTCAGTATCGTTAAGTGTTTCCTTTTTCTAGGCTGTTTTCTTAATATAATTTCTATTCAGAAATAAAATGAAATTCTGACTTCATATATTGATTTAACATAAATAAAATTCTCACAGAACAGGAATTCAATTTCTTAAATGGCATTAGTAAATTATTCCATAAAGAGTTATGTCTTCTTTCAAAGAGAGCAAGGCATTTCCACTAATAAAATAACACCTTGTTCTGCTCCACTCATGGTGGAAAGACTCTTTCTGTGGTAGTGCAGGGCAGACAAGGCTCACAGCCCCCTCTCAGACAGCTCTGCTCTCGTCCTTACAGTCCAATTTGTTGAGTCTTTGACTCTTCTTTCTGTAGCTTTTGTTCAGTTACTGAACAGTGATCTCTTCCTAGCTGAATAACTTTATCAACTTCCTAGGTTTTCTTCTGATTTGGAAGCACCAGCATTTCACTGACTCCAAGACCATCTCCCAGCCCAGCCCTGTCCCCATGATCTCTATCCCTTTTCCCCCATCCTGGATGCCAGGAAGCAGCTAGAGCTGTCTGCCCCACCAGGGAAGCTGAGGCCAGCTCCAGGGCAAAGCAGGGGAGGGACA
The DNA here is from genome assembly GCF_049639895.1 of Pseudopodoces humilis. NCBI lineage: Eukaryota > Metazoa > Chordata > Aves > Passeriformes > Paridae > Pseudopodoces > Pseudopodoces humilis. The sequence continues at coordinate 9,906,500 of NC_142209.1, forward strand.
GCCCTGCATGGACACAGTCTCTCTGTGCTCGAGCACAGCAGGGCTGTGACAGTGACCAGCCTCAGTTGTGTCACAGTGCATGATTCCATGGGCCCTGCTTTACTGCCTCTGAAGAGTGCTGGTATTTTAGGTCTTGCATGTGTGTAGACAGAAAAACTACTGATTCCTGTAAAACCGATGCCACAGGTACCAACTGAGTATTTGGACTAAAACTCCAAATTTTATTAAGAAAAAGTATTAGTTTGGGATTACCTGTGCAGGTAGAGGTGAGAAAGAAGCAAGTCAGATGAATTCATTGGTTTACAGATATGATGCTTGTGGATATTTTCATTCGAGGCCCATTTCCACTCAGAGCTACATCTGCATCTTCAGCCTCTCTATTGTCTGGTCAGCTGAGGTTTTATTCTGAAAGTTCATCTTAGACAAGATAGGAAAGAAATATCCACAAAGTAGATATCTTGTTCTCTACATTTCTGTCATGCAAGGATATCTTTCTGATGGGGTTTTGTGAGAGCTACAGGTTTAGGCTTGCTAATTTTGAATTCCTAATTCAGTATTTCTAAAGTCATGAACTGTGCAGTGCTGCACAGAAATGCATTAAAAAGCACCTCATCTCATTTTCTGGTCTTTTGTAGAAGCACAAAGCTATATAATGTGATTTATAAAAGCTGCTGTTTTACGAGACAGGTGTTTCCCTCTTTTTTTGGTTTTAACAAATGGAAGAGTTCTGATACCAGTTACTTCTTTTTTCCTCATTATGCCCAAACAGGGAGGAAAAGGTTTGTTGTCCTAACAGATGTATGTACAGCATCACAATTCATGACAGGCTATACTACAAGCAGGTGGTTAAGTCTGGGCTACAGTAAACTTTGGTCTTCATCTGTTTTGAGTTTTAAAGGCCTTGAAGCCTAGGCTAGTTCTAGTCTAGTACAAAGTTCAGAGGCACAACTATGAACTGACAACATGTATGAAATTGTGGTATCAGCCCTGCTCATACTGGAAAAGTCTGTTCTGCTGTCATGTCAATAGCTCGGAAAATCAAACTGATTGTCAGCAACTGAGCACCATGAATGTGTAGAATGGTTTAGTGGACATCAGGACCCATTTATAAGGTTGTTTGTACTTGTAAATGTCATCTTTGGTGCATACATTCCACTGCACTCTGTAGGCTCCTCCTCCTAGCAAGCAGCTTCCATAAGCTGAAGCACAGCTGTCCTGAGGCCAGCAGTGGTGCCAGCTGCATGACAGGATGCTCCTGGCAGGAGGCACTGTGGGAGAAGGAGAAAGGCAGCTTGAACTCAGGTGGCCCCACACTCACAAAGAAATGCTCAGGAGGCATCAGATGAATGCCATTAGCAGCCAGTTCAATCTCTTCTCCCTTTTCCCCTCCAGTGTCCGGATGGAGTAGGTGGGTATGGTCTTCTGTATGTTTATGGATTTTTTTGCTTTGTTTTAGTTCTTTTCTGCATTGCATTTTTTTTAAAAAAATGCATCTAGCACTCTATTTAAGCTTTTGCTAGTAGCTAAAAATATAAATAAATCAGGAGTTTGTTTAGTTGAATTCCTGGTGCTGCAAGTTTTTGCATCCAGCTGTCATTATGAATCAGTTATTTCTTTGCTCAAAACCATCACGTATAACAGCATCCAAGGTAAATACTTAAATAAATCAGGTTTGATAAATTAAGCAGTTATAACTTCAGAAATCTAAGATAAATAGGAAGGAGAGAATATTTTTATAAGGTTTATTCAGGTTTCCTTGGCAAGACCTTGATCTACAGTAGACATCCCAGCCAGTACTTTCCCCTGCAACCTGACACTCTTGGCTGAGAGGCATCACAAACACAACCCAGTGACCATGTGATGGTAACTGCTCTGAACAGCTACAACTGTGTGCTGATGGCTCCTCTGAAGTGGTTCACAAGCTGAGATCACATGTAATGGGCAGTTAGAAGGTAGCCTGGGTAACCCAGCCCAGGAATGAGAACAGGATATGCCTCCGTGGCAGGGTAGCAGGCTGTATGCAAGAAATAAATGCAGGTGTTCAGCTATTCTGCTGGACTCCTAGAATGGAAAAAGACACACCAGATTTAGAGAAGAAGACTTCTCTTTTTTTAGCCAATTATATAATTTTATAGCAGCATTTAAAGAAAAAACTGCAGCTTGCAATAATTATTTCTATGGCAAATTAATAGAATAATCTGATAGGAAGGAACACATTCTCTCGCTTTGCTCCCTTGAACTAGTTCCCTACTTGCTGTCCTGTAAAACTGAAGCATAAATACTCTGTAAGGCTGCCCCTGATCCTCAAAAGATCAAATCAGCCTGTTCATAGAGGATTGAACTGTGCAGGGCCAGCAGTACATCCTACAATAAATATCTGAGCATCCATTGTTTATCAAGGACTAAGGAGAGCAGAAGGTTATATTAAAGAAGAAAAGAGCAAATTTTCCTGCTGTGAATACTTTGAGGTAAAGGAAAAACCCAGTATGTCAGAGTTCAGCCCTGGAAAGGAGAGCTCTGGAAACAGATGTTTCTTTCTGTCCAAAGAGGAGATGCTGTGACAGTAAGCGTGTCATCCTAGTCCTGTTACAGAGTATTTTAGATGACGCTAACCAGACTTTGGAGGGCAGCTGTTATGAAGCACAGCTCAAGAAACTGTGCTGCCTCAAGGCCTTGGAGCATCCTTTTTACTTTTATGTCTTGGCTAATGAATAGGCTGCCCTTTGGCAACTGTTATATAAGTGAGAGCTCTTTAAACCTAATGCATTTCACATTCTCTTGAAAAACAAGAATTTTGACCCAACAGGATAATGCGTAAGCAATTCCCTGAGTTATCGCTTTCTCTGTGTTTTCCCAGTGTGGGTCTTTGCTCCGTAAAGCACATTGTGAGCTTGGGGAAAGCAGTTCCATGGACAAACTGCTTTTGCAATATTACTTAGAAGTGTCAGTGATGTCAATATGATCACACCATTCTTCTGAGGCAGGACTCTGTCCTGTATCAACTGATATTAGTGGGATAATTTAAAATGATTTTGCTGTGCAGTAAGTTGGGATTTGAATAACAGAAACAAGTATGAATAGATTATATTCAACATATTTTTCTCCTCAGTACCAGAGAAACTGATACTCAAAAATACGCCTCTATGCAGAAAGTTTCCCATATTTAATAAGCTTTCTTCTCCCCCAAACTAAGGGGAAAACAGGTCATCCGCATAAGAATGTGCATCTGGCACACTACCTGCCTTGAAACAAATCAGTTCTTGGATTTGTTTCCCTCTAAGTGGAGGATAGATCTGGGTACACTTGTGGTGAACTCTGTTAACATTCATGTTCTGCTTCTTGAAGGAAAAAAAGGTAAAAATAATAATGTTTCAAGTTTTACCTGGAGCCCACTGTAAAACTGGTCCTTGGCCAATAGCAATCTAAGAATATGCTTTCCTGCTAATTTGGTTCACTGATAAGATTGCTTACCAGCCGTAAACAGGGGGGAAAACTCTATGTGGTTAGCCCTGGTTGCCTGGCAAACAGGCATGCAATTTGAACAGCCAGTGGGAAATTCCTATTGATCTGCTTATACTTTTTTTTAGAATCATACACCTGTTTCTTTTTCACTGCTCTCTTCCTCTGCATCAGTTGTTCCTTGGGATTATTTTTTGTGCCTGTAAAAGTTCAAAGCAAGAGGCAACTAGAATTTTCTCTTAGAGGTGGCTTCTGTTACATCAGGACTGAGTCCAGTAGACTAAAAATTCACATGTAATTAAAAAAATCACAAACCCCACCATCACAGATACAACTTTTGGTGCTTCATGGTTTATTTTTGGATAGAGCCAATTACATGAGCATAGTTGGAGGACACACAAGTACCTGTTACAGTGTCAAAACCAGGCAAGTGTAATTAAATGTACTGTTCTGGTGGGCTTGAAACCTATTTGCAATCAAGCGAACCATTGAGCTTTTCAGCAGATTTGGCTTTCTCCCCTCGGGAGAGGTTGAGCACTGGGACAGCAGCCACATTTCACTGCTGCTCCTGACTGAGGCACATTGACAGAGATGTGTGGGAGTTTACACAGGGTCCACTTGCACCAAGCCTTGTTCTGGCTAGGATTAATCTCTCATTTTTATGAGAACCTTCATAGATCACTACCATTTACTCCCAAATTTAAAAAATACTAAGAATGTATTACTAAAGCAAATTTTTTTTTTTACATAAATAAATATTTATTTAATCTTTGTTGCCATGGATGAGGAGAACACGGAGTTAATGCCAAACCCTTCATTGGCCTCCTTGATGTACCTGATGTTAACACTTTCAGAGGAAAGGGGAAGCAATGATTCACCCACTGATTTGCAGTTTCTTTAAATTTCCCATCTAACTCAAGCAAAACTGCCAAAATCTTGAATGTTATTAAGTCTGAGTGTATTGTATGTGAAATGTGAGATGCAGTATCTGACAGTCCTGCAGCAGAGCAGAGCACAGGAGCTCCCCAGCCAATGCCAAGCCAGTGCACTTGGAGCTCAGGAATCGGATGCAGTGTAGAAATGTTATTCCAGCAGCCTCATCAGAATTAATTAGCCTGGCTGAGAGGCAGGACAGATTTTGCTTGGGCAGACTGCACAGACAGAGCAGCTATAGAGCCTGGTACCTGAGCCAGTTTATTTGGAGCAATACGGAAGTGCTGTCACTGCTGAGAAAATTGTACTGGCTAAAATGGTGCCAGATCACACTGTTTATTAGATCAGTTGTCTCAATGACATATGCAGAAGGATGTATCTAAAACAGGTTTGCTCCTATGATTTTTTCCTTTTTGGTGCATATTCAAGAGAATGAAGAGTCTGAGTATCCTGCTTGAAAAACCTCTCTGAATTCAGCAAAAAAGGTTAAGTTGTAGTAAAGCAGTTCTTTTTCTCATCTTATATGCAAGTACATCTATTAAGAATGGAAGTAGAAATAGGAACACATAGATCTCTGGGATTAATCTGTACACTCACTAATCTATAATAATTCAATTTTACTTAGTAGAACCCTTTAAATGAGTGTTTGGCAAACAGTATGCCTATATTTTATTCCTGAAGTCTACACAGCTAAGTAATAGTTAAGGATATAAACTCACATTCATTAGCTTCCAGGAGAAAGGAATTTGGAAACCTAACCTGATGTTAAGACCTTTTCAGGCAACATGAGCCTTTCATCTAATGGGGTTCTTGTGTATATGAGCTGTTATTGCCAGGCACAGTAACCCCTATGAGCTATGAGCAAGGACTGACCTGGAGAGTTATCTGCCCCCCAGGGAACACCGGTGGAGGACTCAGCTCCTTCTTCTGCCCTTGTCTTTGGTCTGATTGTGGGCAAGTCACTGGGAAATAAGACACAAAGGCTATTTAGAAAGTAAGGAATATAATACTTTGAGCTAGGTGTAAGTGGTAAGATTAAAAAAAAACATTGAAAGACTGAAACAAACAAGCATTTTAGGAAAAAAAAAAAACCACATTGTTATGTGGCTTGTTTTGTGACAATTAAAGAGGAAGCGGGACAAAAATGTGAGTATGAGAAAGCATTTTATATACACATAAATACTTATAACTGATGGAATCAGTAGAGAGGCACTGCTCTGCTAGGCTAATCCCTGACTGCATCCTTCACACTGTACAGTTATTGCTTGATCCTACAACAAAGTCTGTGTTCACAGGTGAGATTTCTGTATAGCTATATATGACACACAGCTGCTGCTGCTGCATTACAAAGTACTCAGGGACAGAGGCTGCTGTAGTTTGGCAGAGTGGGTACAGAATAGGAATTAGGACTTTCAGAGCTATCCATTAAATTTACATGTCTGTTTCAATTCAGTTAATGGAATAAAAATCCAAGACTGAAGATCTCAACTAGGAATCCCTGGAGAAATACAAGGTAAGATTTAGGTAGCTCAGAAAGGAGCAGATACTGTCTGCAGTTTTCTGTGCAAAAATGTGGTGTAAAAATTCCATGTTACCTAAAGGGGGAAAAAAAAAAAGAACAACCCAGAAAAAGAACAACCCAAACATTTTTATGAGAAGCAGCACTAATGGGGAGACATGTTAACAGGAGTGCTGATTCATATCATTAATGTGGGCAGGCAGTAACCGTGGAGAGGGAAAAGATCTGTTGGAACTTGCTTTTCTTGAGACCACGCCTAAATTAAGAGGCTGTCAGAGACATGTGTTTCATAGTGCTGGCAACCCAGGTGTAACAAATTTCCAAGATGACTATTAGTGAGTACTAACAGCTAAAAAAGCACTTCTAATTTCTTGCTGAGTATGGAGGCTTAACTGCAAGCGGGAACTGCAAGCAGAAGTGAAGAACATTCAGGATACACATGCAGAGTAATGGCCATTAGTAGGGAACACACAAATGGCATGATGGGGTCCAGATCAAGTGATTTGATTTAAGAAAAAGAACCAGGAATTATGAGAGTGGAAGGACTACCTCACACTTTCCTAGTGCAGAAATTTTTGCTTTCTGTGTCAAGCACTTGTCTTTGACACCAGATCTTGGATCTGGTTTGTTATGGCAATTCCTATCTTCCTTTATTTGCTTTTCTTTTGATATGTTTTAGAATAATTATAATTTCCCTGGGGAAAAAAATACACGTGATTTCTTACCACTTTTATTTTCTGAATGTTACATTTCTTTTAATTTACGGACCAGGTTTTTTACTGCAATGGAACCAAAGTCTTGATAGGATTTTATCAGTCTCTGAATGTGACTGATGCCTGAGAAAACTACTTTTTTATTTCAGTAGGGCTGCTTTGAGGAGCAGAAATTTGAAGAATTTTGGTCTTCAACTTCACTAATCTCTTCTTATAGTTAGTGACCAGTGATCTGCAGTAGTAGAACATTTAAGCACATGACATAAAGGAAAACAACTATTTGTGTATTTTAATAACTTTTAGGTATCTTCCTAGTAAAACATTCAGTCCTTTAACCTTGCTGAACTTTAAGTAAGGGTGGAAGAGAAAACATAAAACTTTTGATTCTAAACATTGAGACAGGGTTCAAGGATATTTATTTTACCTATTAGCTTATTATTGGCAATATTTATCATGAAAAGCTTAAAGTGACACTTAGTTTGGCTACTCTCTTTTCAACAAGCAGTTCCACTCCTAGTTGTACTTATGGCATCTAAAGATGTGACTGATTCATGATACTGAATAGTGAAAAACGTTTCCTTGTACCTTAAATAAGTGTTTTCATGATGATTATATGCTGACCCATTCACAAGGCAGGGCATCAATGCAGGTGAAAATGGTGCAACTCAGACATAAAAAATGGAATGTTCCCAGGTCATATCTGAAATTCATTAAGTGCTTTTTCTAGAAAGCACTCTGTCAGTCACAGGTGCTGGTAGCAGAACTCTGCCAGCCAGCCAGATCAGGTAATGTTAGCTCCATGGTAATCAGCCTTGAACAAATGCTCATAGACTTTATTATTGCTTTTTTTTAAAACAATCATTCTGTCGTCCACACTTATGTATTTCTACAGGTTTTATTTATTTATGATTTTATTGATTTTATGTATCTGATTTATAGTGTTAATTAACATTGTGTCTGGGAATTGTATGGAAATGCAACTTATTTAAGAACTGTGTGAAAAATCTCTGAAGGACACGGGAACATTCATTCCCATGAGTTTTCCATCTGTCTTTCACATGATTGCAATATGAAGGAATCTATAGCACCCATCTGTGTTTTTTTCTGGGAAAGAGACAACATCAGAAATTAAATTACAATCCACTGTGTTGCATTGGATTTTCATGGAAAAATTTTGGTAGGGGGAGTGTGGGGTGGTGTTTTGGAGGTGTCTTCTTTGAGAAGGTGATGGAAGCTTCTCTGGAGCCAATGCCAGCTGCCTTCAAGATGGATCTGCTGCTGGCCGAGGCCAAGCCCGTCAGCAACAGTAGTAGCAGCTCTGGGATAATGTATTTGGAAAGGGGGGGAAACACTGCAGTTGCATATGAAGAGAGGAGAAAGGAGTGAGAATATGTGAGAGAAGCAGCTCTGCAGACACTGAGGTCAGTGAGGAAGGAGGGGCACCCAAGCAGAGATTCCCCTGCAGCCTGAGGTGCAGCCCATGGTGAGGCAGCTGTGCCCCTGCAGCCCAGAGAGGTCCACAGGGAGCAGAGATCCATCCACAGCCCATAGAGGACCCCACACCAGAGCAAGTGGATGCCCAAAAGAGGCTGTGCCCTTATAGAAAGACCCCACTGGAGCAGGCTCCTGGTGGGACCTGTGGCCCCATGGGGAGAGGACCCCACACTGGAGCAGGTTTGTGGACAGGAGTTTTGAACCCCCTGGGAACCTACGCTGGAGCAGCCTGTTCCCAAGAGACTGCACCCCATGGAAGGGACCCATGCTGGCACAGGGGAAGAGTGTGAGTAGTCCTTCCTCTGAGGAAGATGTAGTAGTCAAGACAACGTGTGATGAAATTAAAGCAGCCCTGTTCCCTGTCCCCCTGCACTACTGGCAGGGAGGAGGTAGAGAAATCAGGAGTGAAGGGAATAAGGAAGGGCTGGGGAAAAAATGTTTTAAGATTTTTCCTTATCCAGTTTGATTACTAACAATTTAATTTCCCCAAGTCAAGTCTGTTATGCCTGTCAGTGCTCACTGCTGAGTGATGTCTATCCTATTTAGACCAAGGAGACTTTCATTACATTTTCTCTGCCCTGAACCGCTGAGGAGGAGAGTGACTGAGTGGCTCTGGTGTGCACCTGGTGCTCAAATAGAGTCAACCCACTGCATATACGGCCCTGACCACTTAAAAATATTTTGATAATGTTGTCTCAGCTAGATAGACAGGAGAGGACTTCTGGGTCCCACTCTTTCCTCTAGTATACTCTCTAGATAACATTTGTCATGGATGACTGGTTCTGGTTTTGATGTCTGGCTTGGAGAGCCTCATGATCCCATGGCTATTCTTTTAGATGGATCCACAACAAGAAAAAGCAGCTGGAAAAGGAGGCAAAAGGCAGGCAGAGAAATGTCTGCTGTGAGCTCCCTCAAGCAGCCTGGGCTGCCCAAAATGAAGGAAAGACTTCACCTGCCCATGAGGAAAGAAGGCAAAAGTACATGGTCTTTGACAGAACTAAAAGCTCGATTGTTGCCAGGAGCTTTGCATCACTTGCTGATTGACATTATGTCTGATGTTTGCCCACGGACTTTAGCTCCAGGACTTCTCTCTAACTCAGAGACAACAGCTCCCAAGCAGATGCACCAACCTTTGCAACATTCACCTCTGCTGCAGGCACAGGCAGTCCAGGAGAGGACTGGCAAGACACTCAGCCCCTGCTTCTGGGCAAAAAAAGGGGTCAGTAAGAAACATCTAAGTCAGGCAGGGGTCAGAAGGTGAGGCAGGATCAAGTCAAAGACTAGGAAAGCTTATGCAGGTTGACTGTGGAGCAAACACCATGACTGATGTTCCCAGTGTGGATGTGTTTAGAATGCCTTATGGCTCTGAACTTAGAAGTATTTTAAAGGGATTGCATTATCTATCCTTTCTAGTACTTTATGAAGATATTTATAATTGTTGAATGCCAGGAGTTTGGGATTAGAGAAAACCAAAACCCCAAACAAAAAACCCCAAAGCACTTCTAAAAGTAACCTTTCTTCCCTTTTCAGTCTTGTGGTTTTGTGTCAGATGGATAACACAGAGTTAGCCATATTACTCTTTCAAACTGGCATGTTCTATTGAAAATTAGTCAGAAGCTACCTGCTTCCTGAATCCAACAGAGCTAATGCACATTTACACTAACATTACTGAGAGGAGAAATTGGCCATTTTTGGACATCAACAATTTCTAAGCAAAGAGATATGTTGTATCTCTGATAGGGCTTCATAACCCCTCATTAATGAGATTTATGAAACTTGAAAACAGACTGCTGAGCAACAACTTTATTCTTTGCAATCTGTGCAAGCTAGTGGTACATACCTTTTACATGTAATAACAAAATACCTGCCTGGAGCACATTTTACACTTTAGCTTGTACATGTACTGTGTCATAGTATTTTATTCTAATTTCTATCAGAAACTCTACTGTCTGTATACACAAGGAGTTTTTACAATGCTTAGTAAAGCTCTGAGTTCCTGAGACTGGATTTTTTGTTCTCAAGTAGGGCATTCTCTGTAATTACTTTCCACCACTGCATCCAACATTCTTTGTCTCCTTTGAAAATCCTAGCTGATTAAAAGTCTAATGCAACAGCTGTTTGTGATCATATGATTGATATGATATTCTAGACAGATGCTGAGCATTAAATGCAGAAACATTACTGCAGCACTCAAGAAATTTGGAATTGATGTTTTTTAAAGTCACAGTAGGACAGAGCTGCTAGACAATGCAGGTTGTTTGCAGACATAATTAAGAACTGGTGTAACTCAAAAGATTGATCACACCACTCAAAAAAACCGCCCCCACAGGCATGGTTTCAGGAGGCAAAATCATAAAATTATTTTCATGAATCAGAAAGTACTCTGAAAACTTTTAACAACTCACTATGCCTATAGATTACTGCACAATATAATTTCTTTTTGCTGTTTAATATCAGAAGTGAACTCCCCTTGTGAAAAAGCTTACTCGTTAGCTCCCATTAGCCGGCCACTATGAGGGCAGCTGCTCCTGGCAAGACCAGGTGGAGCACAAGTAGGGATGTGGCAGCTGAACGGTTTGCACTATGGGAGACATTAAGTTTTGTTATTGTCTTTAAGATATTAAAAAATATCTTTGTGGTCAATCAAGGGCCTGCTGCTTGACAGCTCCAGCCTGGGGAGGCATCTCAGAGCATCTCAGATCCTCATCCACAGCCCAGCCACGAGCCTGCACTGAGAGCTGCCTGGGAGAGCCTCAGCAGCAGCCACTGGGAACACTGCTGAGGCTCACGGAGTAAGCCAAGAACCTGAGGCAGCTGCAGCAGAGGTTCGCAGCCCGGGCTGAGGCTGCAGCCTGGCCTGAGGGGCCGCTCGGGGGCCTGAGGGGCTGCGGCCGAGACCTGAGGGTGCCACCGGGGCTCAGCCCACCCGCAGGCCCCGGCGGGAGCGGTACCGGAGCGGCCTCTAGCAGCAGACTCCGTGGATGGAGTGTCCCCTAAAGAGCTGGTGAGCTCAGCTAGGCTGCTCCTGGTAGCTCCTCTGGGAGCCCTGCCCTGCTGCCGGATGGGTGCGTGGGTGGTGGGAGCAGGGGAGGGGAAGGTTTCCTTTCTTCTTGAAGAGAGTAGAGTCTGAGATTTTAAAGGCTCTGGCTTCACACTCAGCTAAGACTGCTGCTGTGTGTGTTTGGAAGAACCTCTCTGGGTAAGCCCAGTTTCTGCTGTCTTACCCCCAGGCTCTTCGCTTACCTGCCCTTGAATTTTGAGGATGCTGTCACTACACGCACGTGTTTGACACAGAGAGGAGGCTTGGGCTTTCCAAGGGTGTGGAAAGGGAAATTAGTAAAAGATTTTGTCAAAGCAAATTGCAGGCTGAGGTGATTCCTAACATGTGTTCATGAGGGAATGTGCCCTTATCTCCTGTAAGTGCTCTTGGTGTCCCTGGTTGCCTCACGAGGGTTTGTTTTTCTGGTGCTATCACAGATTCTGAGCTCAGGAAAGATATTCATAAGCCAAACTGGGCTCAGAAAAGTAGGTGAATGTGTTTTCTTCAGTGATGTGTCTTTCCTTCTGGAAGGCATGTACTGTTGACTATCTAATTATACATGCAAATTTTTCTTGGTACTAGAAAGATTTTCTTTTTTAAATTTATGTTTCTTTTTTTAATTTTAAATATTTTTTTCCTTACCAGTTCTACTTGAATTCAAAAATTTTTATCACTTCCCTCTGCAGCATGAACAAAGAAAGAGAATGTGCAATTACTTTACATCAGATCTGCACCTGAAACCAGTTAGTGGCAGTTCCTTGGATTGAGGGTGGTGGGGAGGGGGAAGCAAGTTTATTCCAATTTGTGAAGTTAAAGGCCGTCTATGGAATTTTTATAAACTGAGACTAAGGTCAAAATAAAGTTAAGAACTTGAAATAATCAAAACCTTGAATAGGTGGTGTTTATCCCCATCTTACTATTTTTTCAGGATGATCACTTTCTCTTGATAGAGGAATTTGGTTACAGAATGAACTAGTGAAGCAAAAGCAGCATGGTAGTTACTGGCATAGGTAGGGAACTCTGAGTCTGAGAGAACTGCAATAATTTATGCTCTTGGCCATCAGTGTGTGTATGCCATGGGAACAAATAAAAACCAGCATGTGAAATAGACGTTCAAAAAAGGCCTTGCTCTGTGTAACATGCAAGACAAACAACCTGTGTGTGTTAAATCTGTGGTTCTTTAATGTGAAACTTAAAGAAAATATATGTTCTTGGGAATCTACTTTTATTTAGTGTTGAGCTCACTTTGGCAATTATGGCTTTGAAAAGACTTTTAAAGAACCAAATGCAGAAACAAATAAATTCTTTTCCCATTTAGCAGAACCTGGCATGTGAAAAAGGACAGAAAAGGGTTTCTAAAAATATAGGGGACAAGGATAAAAACACCCAAATATACAAATGGAGTATTTCTGTATTTGTGAAAACATGTTTTTGGGACAGAAAGGGCTCTTTTTCCTCCATAACTCGTTATTTTCCCTTCAACTAGAAACTGATTACAAACATACAAAATAAATGCAGAGGAAATTATATGCATTCAGTTTGTGTCAGCATGCAAGCCCCTTCTAGTAAAAGAGGGTCAAAAATCTTTAACCAGGAAGTTGAACCAATCTATCAAAACACACAAAAATAACCCAAACCAAATACCAATTAAACATCACGTATTGTTGTTTGCTATAAAGGACAACAACAGATTTCGTTCATTTCAGATGATCTCAGTTACAAGCTAGCAAATATGTATGAATTGCAAGTACCCATACATTAATTAGCTCTTGTTATAGGTGTTTTTAAGTTGCCTATTTCATTATATAAGTTGGAAATATTTTTACATATTTCTAAAGTACAAAATATTCTCAAACTTCAGCCTAAGTGGTACTTCAATTGAACTATGTATAGTAAAGCAAAAATTTGTTTAGCTGACCTATGTTGTATTTTCTTTAGGAATTTCTGCTTACATTAGTAATGTAAGGTTATTACTCCATTGGATCACACTTATTTTGCCTTTAATACCAGGAACTAAGAAAATGGGCAGCTATGTAACCTGAACAATATCACAGAGTTAGGGTTGTGTGACTGGAATAGTGTGATTGTAGTTGTTGTAAAGCCAACAGAGCAGTTCCTGTCTTGGGATTGAGAAATCCATTGGGGAAAAAAGGAGGTCAAGCTGTAAAATAACTTACAGGAAGTATAACTTCCCTGAAAATATTTGAATAAGTTCATTTTGGATTCTTCTGTGCTTCATTGGGATTATTTCCTTTTAGCATGGAACTGTTTAATTTTAAAATTACAAGCAACTGTAATTTTTACAGCTTGATGGGATTACTGTGGCTAGATGAAATACAATAAGTTTGGGTGTTGCTTTCTATGTGGAGTATCTAGTAATTGTAAAATTCTCATAACTATCAGGGTTGATTGGCTGGTTGATGATTTATCTGTGAAAGGAGCATGTAAACATCTGGGCAAACAGGTGGTGCCTCCCCTAAATGCATCTGCAAGGAGTGGAAAGCTGCAATGCATGTCTGCTCCGATGAATCCAGGCACTTTGACTGCCCATTAGCATCTTCCTATAGCTGGTCCCAGCTTCTGACTCAGGGCTGTGTTCATGTCTGTACTGTAACTCTATAATACGCCACCTATGAAAACTCCAGCAGTTAAAACTTGAAAGGGTCTTCCTAAGAGCTTTCTTAACCTCTAGTGGACAGCATGATGCTAGAACATAGATTGAAAAACTCAAGAGAAACAGAAGATCCACACCTATGTCCCTATGGGGTAGATGGCTAAACTGAAATGAAGTAATGTATTGCAAGGCTTGTGAATATGCATTTATAGTCTCCAATTTATATATCTATATTCTGGTAGTATGGGTGCAGATGCACTCTGCCACACAGTTTTCTTTATTGAGCAAAAGTGGGTTTTGAGGGAGACGTAATATTGTGTTCCTAAGGACAGATTTGCTATAAAGCTGAATCTGGGAATTTAAGGCATATGTTTGTTTATTAGTAGTGTACTTTGTTCTATGTATATAAAGGTCATCAAAAAGTGCATTTCTGATTTGTAGCTTGAAATTCTCTGCTAAAGCTTGTTTCTGTTCCAAATATCTGCTCATAAAGATATATGGGTATGTGTGCAGTTTAGATATTGTGAGATTAAACTCTCAGAGGCAAGCTTGGCTGCTCTGTTTATTAATGGGCAAAAGCACTGTCTGAAAATTTTACAATACAGGAGTAGTTCTAGACAGACAGCAAGGCACCACTGTGGGGGCTGATTGCTCATTATATTTATAGATAAGCACAGAAGCAATGTGTGAAAGATTGCTTTAAGGGCTGAAGTTTTCTAATGTAGGATACAAAGTACCAGTGGCTGTTTCTGAGAGCTGTTGTGAACACAGATTTAGAAACGGGACCCTGGTTTTAACATCTGCCTAAAGGTACCAAGTGAGAATTATGCCTTCCTAAAGACGTTTCTTTGAAATTGTAAAACTTCTTGTTGTGTTAGTGAGGACTTTCTTGATTAGCACCTTAGTCAGAATGCCTGATGAAGAGCCAGTGAACCCTTAAATAAAAGTTTATCAGTATGTTGCATAACCTAGTATCTGGGGTTGCTAATAATCAGCTGACCTTTGACTTGACCTAATTATTTTTTGATTTACTTTAAATAATGCTCATTTGAATCATGATGGGCAGTTTGATGAAGAACTGGCTTCCCACTTGACCAGTTCAACCCACCATGTATTTAGATAATACTTGAAAGCTGGGTGATCAGTGTTATATCTGTGTTTTAACAGTCATTTTTCTTGCTTGGGAAGTTCTTTGACTTATCAAAAAGCAGTAATTTATTTTTTAAGAGGAAGCCTTATGTATCATTAAGTACGATTTGAGACTTCAGACTTAATTTCCATACCCTATTGAACTTAATATGATTAATTCAACTTAGAAATTGAACTTTTTTCCCTAAACCTTGCATAGCATCAAAATTGCTGTAGCTGATACTTAAAGAAACTCCCAACTTTATTTTCTCTTTTCAACTTTGCTTACCATGTGTACTTTTTAGCCCCCTATGTAGAGAAAGACTGGGACCATCTTTCTCTCCAACAACATGTCAAAATATAGGCTTAAGAATAGTGTATGCCACAGGTACTCTGTTTCCAGAATTAGCATTCAGAATTTGCTATTTTCTCTTTTTTTCAATATGTCTGTGACTTATTTGAGGTTCACAATAACGTCATCTATGTTATACAATTGTGCAGCTTCTGCTTACAAAGTTTTGGAGACTCTTTAGTCTGGAGTGTGAGCTGGCAGCTTTCTCACCCTCACCTCTTGTGGTTTGAGAGCTGACTGGAAGGTGAGCAGTCCCCAAGGTGTGGAGGCACTACTGATGGACTGAAACAGTGGCTCTGCACAAGCCTTTCCTGTTTCCTGTGGGAGCTGTTATAGAGCTAAAGGATGCCTTTTAGAAATATCCTGCATCAGATTCTTTCAGGGTCCCTTTCATAAGGTCACTGCTCGCTGTGATCCCAGAGTGATGCTTTTTTCCTTTTCCTTTGCAAATTCATTCAGGTGGCCTAAACTCCAAACTTACATCCTTAACTTCCCTGGATGCCCAGGGTGTTTGGGTGCTGACTTGCTCAGTCAGGGTGAGCTCTCAAATGATGCAGCTGCTCAGGTAAAACCAGGGCAGGCACTCTCACTCACTCCTGGGGCCACTCTTAGGGTTGCAGCCATGAATAAAATCAGTGTTTTAAAGATGTTATCCTGTGACAGTTTGGAGAACTTTACTTAATTTAATGACCTATTATGCAACAATTGTGCATGATAAACTCTTCATTGTCACCCAGGTTTGTGTCTGACTTCTGCCACGTTATGTACATCTTATTTGTAAGGATGTGTTAAGAAACTCAAATTTATTATTTTCTTGTGAACCATTATGTGTTTTCATTTGCCAAAGAATCTGTACCTACAGTCTCCTGTTCATTCATTCCTTAATCTTAAGCCCCCAAACTCCTAAAAAAACCCCTAACTTCACACCCCCAAAAAGTGAACTACAAGTTACATTAATCAAGATATAAATTCTAGTCTGGGTTTCTGATGCCAGTCCATGCTCTCTTCTGTCTTCTACTGTGCAGATTTAGTTGTTCTGTGCTTGTATACACTCTCATTTGGCTATTTTATATCAAATACATTCAAATAGAATATTGACTTGGATATTACACATAAGGAAAAAACCCTTTTCCAGAAACAGTGATGAACAGTATTATTGATCTCATTTCAGTTTCCAGATTTAGGGTAAAAATTAACAGCTTTGGAATGAGACAGAATAAGGTGGTCCTTTTTCCCTTTGTAGTGGAGAGCAAGCATCTCATGTCACCAGGTTTCCAGTACCTGAGCAGTTACCTGGAAGAAAAAAAACCAGCTGGATCCTTAGAGCTAAAATAATGGATTTCATTTATCTAGTTTTCCATGATTGTTTTATTCCTGCTTGGAATGTTCAAAGGTGGCTAAGTCATGTATTCAGTTTTAACTCCTAAAACACTGGAAATCCAAGCCCAGACAGTAACTGAACAAACTGACAACAAGTTTTCTGTGTTTCACACAGACAGTTGAAATTATACTCCAAAATATTTTTAATTTGCCACATTTTATTTCATTCTGTATCTAACACAGCTGAACCCTGGTTTCCTTCTTGTGAGGCATGTTTCTGTACTGCTTCTTGTGAAAGATAAAAGCTTAGCTCACTCTCATAAGGAACAACTTTTTAAATTAGCAAATACAGAAAACAAATTAATTTTGAGCAAGGTGCAAGTGAATAAAAGTGCTTCTCTATGTTACTTAGTGCCATGAAGCCTCTCCTTAACCTTGAGGTTAAGGTTTAAAGGTAACTAGGTAGGTTTAAAGATGCTATGTTTTTTGATCAGGCTACTCAGATTTTATGTATATTCCCTCAGGAAGGAGGGGAGAGACTTGCTTTCAAAATGCCTGGAAATTTTCAGGAGAGAGTGTTGTAATTAGTGAGAAGAGGGGTGTGATTGAGTGCCATCATTTATAGTGATATCTTCACCTTTCCTACACATTTTCCTTAGATTCTATTATGATTGTGTAGCACAAAATCCCATAGATTCTGGTAATTCCTCAGTTTGAAGGAAATTTGAAGCAGTGAAGCAAATGCTTTCTGTGTGGACTCTGTCTCTTTTTGCTCATGTTCCTGTGCTTGTATGTAATGTTTATAAATTAAACAGACATCTATTCCCTTTCCTCAATTGTAGCCCTTGGATTCAATGAAACAGCTTCTAGAAGATAATAGCTTTTCTAAATGGGGAAGTCAAGCTTACTGGAGTGCAAGGTGTGTAGAGGAAGCAAGAAAGTGACTCAGGTCTGTCAGAATTTTGCTACAGGTCCCTGAAGTGATGGTTTCTCCCTGGAAAACTTTCTCTTCAATGGTGTCCATAGAAGATGAGTATGGATTCTGTCCCCAGCCTGTCAGTTTGGTGTGTGATCTCTGACAATAGCTAATAAAATCCTAAAAAAATGTAAAGATGTTCTTTGTAATATAAACACTGCTTAGCAAAAAGTTTTACAATCCTCCAGTTACATATGTGCATCAAAGCACAGATGTCAAAGCCAGACCTTTACAGTTCAGTGATTGAATTAATGCATTTGAAAGGAGGAGAGGGGAAATGGTTTCAGGACAAACCAAACCAGATGGAAGAAGGTGGGGCGTAGTTTTCCTATCAGTTTCTTTTGGGTGAACTCAAATACATGGTCTGAAGTTAATGTATTAATTTAAGAATTATTTTATCTTTGCTTAATCTATATTATAAGAGAGCTTTTTAGATTAATATGTTCAATGTATTTGCTTGAAAATACTGAATGAAATTAATCTGAGATCCCAATTTTTTCCTGTTTTGATCCATTGATGATGTAGTTTAGCTGGAAATCACAAATGACTTGTTCTACTATTTTATGGTTAATCCATTATTTTATTGAGGGGGAACAGGACAGGGAAGTCTAGTTATACAAAATGCTTGGATTTTATTGCATGTTTAGGTGCTGTTATAGGTTCTTCAAGATAGAGGATCTAAGGGAAGTATGATTTCTAAACCTGAGTTGCACTGATGTCTGGTCTGTCTGTATAAAACAATACAAAAAATTAACTTGTCACTCAGCCTTCTAAAAATTTTCTCCAATGTCTTGCTTGTTGGTGGGTATTGAGTTTTTGGCTCAATATACTTTTAAAAAATTCATTGAGATACCAAATTACTGTCTCTTTCCTACATTGTGTACAGTAGTACTAGATTTGGGAGCATTAATTTTTTATTTCAAATGGAATTTTTTATGAGAAAAGAGATGTTAAATCTTTCAAATCATCAGAAATACCCACTGTCATTCTAATTTTGGAGTCTTGGTTATATGATAAAGGCAATATTCACACATACAAGTTGAAGGAGCTATTTTGATCCCAGTCATAAAAAAACCCTCCACAGGCTGCTGCTATATGAGAGTGTTTACCGAGCCCACAATGTGTGAGGACAGTTGGAAAGGTTAGTGCTGTGGTTATGTACTGAGTTTTGTACAGGACGTTGCAAACAGGAATGTAAAAAACCTACACAGACTGTTTCGAATAGTGGTGAATACTGTGGTTTTGGCTCAACATATTTATGCCTTTCTAGTTGAAAGTAGAACATAAGTTTGCTAGAAGCCAGAAGATTTTTTTATGAACTCCAACAGTCTGGGAAAAAAAGAAGTTGGCTCAAAGAAAAGACAGCTGAGATGAAAAAAATTAACCCTCAGAAAAGAGGTTTTGCCGCTTGTAAGAAAATCACAATTGCCTTTATTGTTCATGAGTTTCTATGTTTTTTCCAAGTTTTGAGGCAGAAAGCAAAAGCAGTGTGACTATGACTGTCTTAGGACAAAGCAACTTCAAAATAATATTTCGAGAGGATGAAAGAATTTAGCCAGGTACTTCTGTGACTTGTCTAAAGCAGCCTGGATGAGGTACATCCTCTTATGCATATAAAAGCATCACACAGTGAAGAGTTGCTATAGCTTAAGTATAAATCGTGAGCATTTCTTGAAACAAAAGAAATGAGAAATCTTGATTAACCAAAGTGGAGAACAAAAATTCGACTATTTGTTTAGATATGGTGGTGGAGGCAAGGTGAGACATGGGATCAGCAGCTGAGCATGGGCATCGCTGTCTGAGCATGTTGGCAGGAATGGGATGTTCATCCTCAAAGACTCCACCCAGAGACAAAACATTTCAATAAATAAATAGAGCAATGAAAAGTTTAAGGTCTGGCAACTAAAGAACTAATACTGATTTTCCAGAATTCACAATGGATTTCTCAGACATTATTTTCCTTCAAAACAGCCAAGTCCTTCAAATTTGAAAAAAAACCACAAAGAGGGGCAGAAAACCTGGTGGTTGTACAAGCAAAATGTATTTACATTTTTGATCCTTCTAACTCTCAGTTCCTATTGCAATGCTAGAAGTAAGACAGCTTATTTCAAGCAAAGAGTCTGTGCTACATCACTAATATCTTATCCAGGGAGCAGGGGGAGCAGGAGAGGTGTGTAAGGGAATTAAGGCCAGTGATATGCGAGATATTGCCAGTCTCTGGTCCAGTATAAACCTACCTTTGAGTGGACTCCAGTCCAGAGTCTGACCTGGAGGTAGACAATGGGGCCAGATTGCTAATTTAAAAAATGAGGGTCTGGAAAAGATGGGTACCTGGGTTCATAGGGCTGTTGCTGCAGAGGTAAGCCCAGCTGGCTGTCATTATGCCATCTTTTTCTAAACCAAGGGGATTAATGAAGGGCTGTTATCAAATCAAAAGTGAGCAGGAAAAGGGGTACAACGGCTGCATGCCAATTACTGGTTTCCCTCCATGATCCTTTTTCTGAGACATTTGTTGGCCTGTTTTCCCCATTCCTGCAAAATGTCTCACCTTCTTTTGTTGAATTATATTTTTTAATCTATGTGGAGACACCGTCTGATGCTTCTGTATTCTCTCTTATGTTGGTTTTTTTTTTTCAAGTTTTCATTTCACATAACCATTCTAAACTTTTTCTTACTGGAATCTGTCTATAAAGTGCTCTTTTCTTACCTATCAGTACTACAATTCCTTAATCCTGACCATCCCTCCTCCCATTCCTACCTGACCTAATCCACACCATCATCCACCCATGCCATCGGTGTCCACAGTGCCTGGGTCACTCAAACACATCGTTGCTGTCCCAAATTGCCTAGGGACCAGCAATGATACCTGCAGGCTTGACCATGGGACATGTCACTTGTTCTATTCCCCTGGAACGTCACTGCAGTGAGAAAGTGGGACATGCATTTTTGTTTACAAGTCTTTTTTCAGTTATGGTATACTTCTGCTCAAGTAGTTTTTCTTTTCTATGGCCAACTGTCCTGTGCTGACAGTGTCAATCATATATGAAACTTTCTAATTTCTCTCGCAAACTTTTTTCTGAAAAAATGCCTGAAAGATGTGTTTCCAAGGAAAGACTGAAAAGCTTAGTGGAGGACTGATGATGATTAAGGAGGACCAATCTTGCATCTTTAACAAGTGGGAGCAGGGTAAGGGGAGTCACGCCATTGTCTGTTTGTTGTCTGAAGTCAAATTGCTTTGATTAATACTGGAATAAATGGTCCAACTTTAAAAATCTCTTGGAATGTCAGAAGAATGAATTGTGTTGAAGATTTGTAAGGAGTAAACTGTAAAGTTTGGGATAAAATTTTGTAAAAATGGGATAACAGGTCCTGTAGAAAACAGAGAAACAATAATGTAGCCTTGTACTGGTAAGGTTCAGGGCAGTTGTAAGTTATTTGCCCTCCAAATAAAAAGCTAGTAAGTGTGGGTATGCAAAAAAAAAAAAAAGCTATTGAGTGGGAGTGTGCAAGCTTCTGTCTCAAGTCAGGACTATTCAACAAATTCACTGATAACCTGATGTTGAATTTGAGCGTCTTGGCTAGCTTTACAATTAAGGATAAAATTGGAAAAAGGGAGCTGCAAGTATAGTATGTTGGGGAAACATATGGCACTTCCCCCATCTTCCGTGGACTAATCTTTGGGACAGTCCTATGCAATTAAACAGCAGAAATTTGGTACTGCTCACTTGTGTTGTAAAACTATTTCTTTTCACATAATCAAAATGCTTCTATCTTTATATGGCCCTGTGAAGATCTAGTAAATTTAATTGTCCCAGACTAATATTATTTTCATGGTACTTTTTTCTCTCCTTTTAAGAAAAATCCTAAGAAATAGTGAGGTGATGTAATGGTTAAGGAGATGGCAAAAGAATTGATACTAGTGCTTGTCCCAACAGGAGAACATTTCACATCTGTTATTTATGATGTGGAGCACCACTGGGGATAGCTTCAGTAACTATGTACATAGTAATACCTTTAATTAGACTAACAGAATAAATATTGCACACAGGCTTTAGGGATCTCATAAAAGCTCTACCCCTGATGGAGAGGAAATTGGTGCAACCAGAGAATGATAACTTTAGACTGGGAAGATCACTGTCTCCTAACTTCTTGTGCAGCGAGATTCTTGCAGCACTTACGGGTAAACTTAAGGTTCATCTATGACTTTTCAGACAAAACCTTCCTGTGAACTTGGAAAGATTCAGAGTAAAATTTACTTGTCAGTCAAATGACAAATGTCAGATGAACTTCTGCTATCACTATGCTTATATTTAAGATTTAAAAAGAACCAACCCAGATCTCTTATAAGTACTACAGAGATTAGCTTATTAGAGCAGAAAAATATCTTTACCTGAGACTGTGCTACCTCTCTTCTGGGCTGCACTGCCTGAGGTACAGAGCTGAAGCTTGGGGTATGAGGCTTTGAAGTTAAGGCATAACAGGCTCTTTGTTTTCTCTGTTTTCCTTGCCATAAAGAGCACATAACTCCAGTGACAGAGTTCAGTGAATAGGCGCTTTACACGGCTGCCCAGTGCAACACCTGCTGGCAGCTGAGTGTGACACCGCTGCAAACCTCTACCTATGGCACAGGAGAGGACACAGAAACCCCTTGTTCGGCCTCATGTTTTATAATAGTCAGAAATATACTTGTGGTGGGTTGCATTTTCCTCCTTGAAGCCAGTTTTTCCATGTGTTTCAGCCAAAGCAAGACCTGCAAACAGAAGGAAAAATTTTCCAGTTCAGGACTTTAGAAGTAACTATGGCGATGCTACAATTGGATTGTGACATCTTTAGCTTGTGGGGCTGCTTAAGTGTTCGTAGTGGTCTACAGGCATAGGTGGACAGGGTATTTTAATAATCTGTGGCTGTGGATTGTGCCTTGCAGCTCATGTCTGTCTTGAAATAAAAAGCCAATGGTTCAGTCTCCAGAAGTAAAAACAAAATGGGATTTTAAAACTGGACCTTTTTGCACATTTGTCACAAATGGAGACTCATATGAATGCTTATTGGGGCAACAGAACTAAGGTAAAAAAAAGCGAATAGCACCTTGTGGATGCAGACTGTCTGCTCAAAACATGGAATACCAATAGCCTCTGCTATTGTGGAGAAAAAAGTCAAAGTTACCAGACTGGCTTGAACTTGTGTTCTTTGTATTCTTATCATTTGCATGCCTTGGTCCATTAACATTACTGATTATCTTCTTACAGTACCTCTCTAAATTACCGTGTTTGTGGATTTGGTTGTTTCAGTTTGGTGTGTTGTTGGTTTTTGGTTTTTTTTTTTTTTTTAATTAAAGTCTGTTTGTTCCTTGAAGAACTATGGGCTCTACTCTTACAAAGAGAACATGTCTTGTAGTCCCTGCCAGATCTTCTTCTGACTTATTACATGTTAATTTCCAAATACAAGATTTGAAAAAGTGGCAAAGCTATGTAGATGCCTCTGAGCCGTGTTTGATATGAAATAGTTTTTTAACATTCCAATTTTATGCCAAGAGTTAATAATTTATCCATAAAAATTCCACATAAAGTGAAAATTAATGTCCTTATTTTGCTGTTTAAAATTTTATCTGAAACAGCACTAGTGGCTATTGCCTGAGATGCAGGTTAAAACCTTATTAAAAGCTGAGCATCTACTGCAGTATTTCATTCCCTGTATAGTTTTATTAATAGTTGAGTGTTTTCTTGGTGGGAGATGTTTTGTTAACCATAAGAAAAAATTCTATACACGTATAAATAAAACTTGGTGAAGAAAAGTAGGTCAGTCCTTCAGTATGGCTTTTAGCTACATCTTAAAGATTTTTCTCTGCAGTGATTTGCTGATCCAGTTATTCTTAATATCATAATCCTTAAATTTATAATCCTCAGTGATAGTTAATGATTGCTAACATGTATAATTTTCCTCATCCAGTGTCATCAGTGGCAGTGATACATTTGGTCACGTGTTTGTAAGTGGCTGTCTGTTTCAGAATCTGGTTATTAAAGTGTATCTAATTGAATTACCAAACAGTGAATACACTGCCTGCAAAAGTCACTGACCTAAATGTTGCCTCTAAGCTTTTGAGCATGGCTGATAGTGGAATGATGTAAAATGACATGAAAGCTGAAAACATAATTGCTCATTGTGAATCCTTTTTTTCAGTAGCTAACATTATTCCAAAGATGAAAAGTGACAGTTATATATTTTTGGCAATGTTTCCCTGTAGGAAAGGAGCAGGCAACCTACTTATTTTTATTACTGTTAGAGCTGTCTCAAAATTATATTCATAAGAAGTTTATTTACTGACATTACAGACTGAATTTTTGAGCAGTCTGTACCCAAGTACTAATTCAGGGCTCTTATAGTCTAGGTATGTAGTCATGAAAAATGAGCTGTTGGAGGTTTAGCTGCAGAATATCACAAGATTATTTCTAGGAGCAAATGCTGTGTCTTGGGAATTTTTAAGAAAATTAAAAAAAAAATAAAAATGAAGCATTCAAAATTCAGATGCTGCTTCTGAATATCTGGCTGTACAAAACTTAAAAATGCCATCTGGTGACAGCTTTACCTTCTCTACAGATTCCATCAGACCGCGTGTGTGTTGTTCCCGTTGCTTGCAAATTTACACTTTTAGCTGATGGGAATTGTACATATGTGAAAGCTTGGAAAGCAGTTACTGAGCAGCCTTATTTCCAAAAGAGCTGATAGAATGTAGCAGCCAACTGTCTTAAAGTGAACACAGAGCCTGAACTCATATTGCAGTGTTCTGTGCAGGCTCTGTGTTCACTTTAACAGTGGCTCTTACAGTTTATGATGATGATGAAGGTACATCAACTGTAGTCAGCTCAAGAACCCACCAATCTCTGGCTGCCATGAAGAGATACCAAGTTCTTTTCTCAGCAAGTGGGGAGGGTCTGCCTGTTCAACTGTGGGTTCTTCTCTTCGAGGAGGATAGTGGCTCCAGCACCTGTGGGCTCAAGTGCAGCAAGCTGCTAATGCGATCTTACTGATTTGGGATCCAAGTCAAAAGAGAAAGAAAGCAAAATAATCTCTTTTGATAACTACAAATAGTCCTTAGATCATGGTCTATGATTTGTAGGCACTTTGATTAAATTAATTTTTAGTTTCAGTTCATCAAAGGCTGGTATATCCTTCTGGAAAATAATTCTGTCATGAGTATCCTGAACTAATCTGATTGTGTCCTCACAGAAAATGAATAAGGTATAAAGACTTCTGTTTTGGGAAAATATAACTCTGGTGCTCACCTAAGCATAGAGGAGCTAGTAGTGGTAGATACTAAGACTGGGAAGTCTTAGTATTAGTGGTAGATACTAAGACTGGGAAGGCACATGCCTAAGTTCAAGCAACAAACCCTTCATATAGGGATGCATGTCTCAGACTTGGATTACTCTTCAGCAATGCTCCTGACTAATTAGCAATAGACACAGTAATGCCTTAGAATCTCAATACAAGGTTTAAAACAGAAATCCTGTTCCCATATAGATAGGAATCTATATAAGGAAAAAGGAAACATAATGTTTTGTTCAGTTTTGGTTTGGTTTATTTTCCTCCTGCAAGGATGAACTGTCTTAAGTGCTTGTCTGCACCCACAAAAGGCATTGATGGGATCGGTGGTGTAGCAATGGAGAGATGAAGGGGAGGTTTTCTTGTTTGGTTGGTTTTGTTTTTAGAATTCACCCTTAACAGTCAGTTTGTGGTATTCACTTTGAGCAGACCTGTGGTTTGGTTATCTCGCTCTTGATACATGTCAGCTAGTTCCAGAAGGCACTTCCAGTCAGCACTTACCAGCATTTGTACACGTACCTGCAGTACCTAAATTGTGCAGAACATAAATTATGTCTTGTAAAGGCTGATACACATCTGAAGTCCATATGTAGCTCTGGGCCAGAGATGGATGCCAATAAGCACCCGAAATAAAGAAGCCCCTGGGTACTGTGACAGGAGGTATTTTAAAGGATGTGATAATGTTTTGCTTGGATTTTTTTTTACCAAATGTAACCAATGAGTGGCTTACTTTGCTAGCTCTGTGTCAAAATAATGGGAAATTATGGAAAGAGCACAATGTGAAGGGAGAGAGAGGAAACAAGCTGCCATTGCTTCAAATATGTACACTTGCGCTGTGGGAGCCATCGTCAGCCAAAAATAAGCTGTGAGCTCTTTCCCACCCACACAGCTCAAGCTTCATGAAGCGAAGGAGACTGTCATGTGGTGGCAAAGACCAGATTATCATAATGTGGGTGAGATGTTTCTGCCCAAATATACTCTCCTGCCTGTTGTGGTCTGAAGCTCCTTATTTGTACCTGCACAGCAGTAATCTGCACCAATGAAGTAGTGAAGTGTGCAAGAGCTGTTTGTGCGGGGCACCCACAGTTTGTCTGTGGGCAGAAATGCTTTCTCTGTAGGTGGAAACATGTGTTTTTTCAAGTACATGTTCTTTTGTTTCTCCTCTTCCCCCTCCCCCCAAAGTGACATCCACCTCTGCGTTTTTCCCTTAGTGTAGGATGTGTGGGACCATACTTCTTTTACAGTTCTCTTGTGTGTTGGCTTACCAAATCCTCAGCTTGTACAAACTGGCATAATTCCACTGAAACTGATAGAAGTAAGTTGACTCCAAAACCAGCAGAGAATCTGAATTGATTAGGTAGCAGATCATGATCCACATGAACTTCTGGAACAAACTACTGCAATTGTTTTGGGGATGTACAGAGATATTCCTGGAGCATCTACAAAGATTTCTTTTAAGACTTTCTGTAAGCCACAGCTGGATGCTGTCTTTATTACTGTCTCCTACAGTAATATTCTGAATGCCTCTCTAAGTTCCTTTAGTTTTGTTATCCTTGTAGCAGTTTGTGGCCTCCCTGAAGTCTGTTCACTGTCCCTGTCTGTGGGAGAACCTAATTTCATCATGATGTCTGTCAGTGTGGTAACCAGCAGCGTATTGATACTGGGTAAACTGGATGGCAGTTAAATGTCAATCTATTGTCATGAACTCTAGGCTTATTATGGCTCATTGTTTTGAGGCAAGCA